>NW_012144300.1:563660-564584 GCF_000956105.1 Propithecus coquereli
ACAGAATAAATGACAAACCCATTTAATCATTTCAATATATGCGGACAGACCATTTGACAAAAATTCATTATAAAATCTCTCAGCCAACTAGCAAATAGGAACAACATTTTCAAATTGAAAAAGGGTATCTACAAATATTCTACAGCTAACATCACATGTAATGATGATAGACTGAATTGTTCCCCCTAAGGTCACAAACAAGCAAGAATGCACACTTTCACCACTTGTATTTAATAATGAATTGGAGATATTAGCCCTTGATTAAGGCAAAACTAACAAACGAATAAAAAATAAAGATTGTAAAGAAAGATATAACCTTTCCCTATCTTTCTCCTTGCAGAAGATATAATTATTAGTGGAGAAAATCTCAGGAATCTACCAGAAGCAAGAAGGGATTTTGGCAAGATTGCAGGAAACAGGTTAAAATGCAAAAATCAGTTCCTCACAAAATTATAACTACTATATGATCCAGCGATCCCACTACTGGGTATACACACAAAAAGTAGGAAATCACTCTATGGAAGAGATACCTGCACTCCCACATTTATTGCAACGTTATTCACAACAGCCAAGATAATAGAATCAATCTAAACGTCCCTCAAGAGATGAATGGATGAAAAGAAAACGTGGCATACATACACCATGAAATACTGTTCGGCTTTTAAAAAGAAGGAAATTCTGTCATTCTCAACAACATAAATAAATCTTAAGTGAAAACATTATCTTAAGTGAAAAAAGCCAGGCAAAGAAAGACAAATACTGCATGATCTCACTTACATCCAGAATCTACAAAAGCAGAACTCATAGAAACAGAGCGAAATGTGGTCATTAGAGGATAGGGGGTGGGGAAATTGGGAAGATGCTGGTCAGAGGACACAAAATTTTAGGTTAGTTTGAGAGAACTATTGTACATCATGGTGACTA
>NW_012144300.1:566958-573270 GCF_000956105.1 Propithecus coquereli
TTGTAACATTCAATCCCTGAAACAAAGCATCTTGGTTAAAATTAGTTGAGCACTTACTACTTGCTAAACACTTTTAACAAGAAATTTGATGTAGATATTTTCATTATCCTCATTTTACTTGGCTTCTGTATAGAGAGAAAGAACCAAATAACACTTAAAAGCTCAAAGTCCAAAATAAAGTTTTGCTCAGAAAACCTTTAGACCAGTGGTTCTCACTTAGGTATAATTTTGTCCTGCAGGGGACATTTCACCAATCTCTGGAGACATTTTTGGTTTTTACAATTGGTAGGATACTACTGGCATCTAGTGGGTAGAAGCAAGGGATGCTGCTAAACATCCTACAACGCTCAGGACAGTCTCCCGTAACAGAATTATCTGGCCCAAAATGTCAGTAGTGCCACTGAGGTTGAGAAACCCCACTTTAGACACATAACCAAAATCCTCATCTCCTCTAATATTATATTCTCCTCACTTTTCCTGCCCAGGTCCCATCCTCCTTTTCATGATTGCAAGTACTCAATGTGAAGGAAAAACAGAAGGAGGTTCGGGGTCAGTCTACATCTTCTCCACTCCAAAAGGCTGCCCTCATGCAACTCCTCCCATAATTTTCTGGTTTTTAAAGCACAGCCTATATATAGTGCTTCGCCTGTGATGGTGAAATATCCATCTCAACATATCTCCTTTTGCTGTATGAATATTGGGATTTGGGTATGCAGAAAGAAGAGGCTGCCTGGCTCTTTTAACATTTTACTATCCCCTTCCTTGTTTTATATGCCCCAGTCCTCTTTCTGATTTAACTCTTAGCCTTCCACAGGTGTCTTCCATCATGCCTTCTCTTTGTGCACCAACCACTACAAAATCTGATAAAAATGTGTAGTTCTAAAAAGTAAAAGAATAGGAAATGGAAAGTTGATTGCAAATTTAGATCTAGACAGCCTGTTCTGCACTATAATCTTATTCCATCTTCTCCCTCGTCCAATCAAAATAGCCTTAGCACCCTTGTTGGCTAATTCAGCGTTGATTTTACATTTTGTCAGGGTGACAGCAGCAATAATGGACTTGGAAGTGGAACAGCATATTCTGTGTCAAGATGCTGCTCACTTCAATCTTCCCATCTAGAAAGCCTCAGGACCGGAAGATAATTTTCTTGTACAAACTATCGAAAAGTCAGCATTCTGAGTAGTTCTTGGCTTTGCCCATATCTCACTTCAAAACTTCAAAATAAAACATCAGCCTTCTACAACAGAACACTGCCTCCACCTGCAGTTAGGAAGACAATCACAGATGCCCCATCCCTAAAGAAAAAAAAAGTATTCTCTAGCAAAGAATTTGGAAGATGATTTATTCAGAAGAATTTTAGACAATCATCAATTTTGAGTCCAATTTATGCATTTCAATATTCCAGTATGACTTCTAGAAACAGTTAATAATGGCTGTATTTGTATATTTAAATGCATGGACCATGAGAAAGCATGTTATTGCTCTGGTTTGGCTAAAGCAGAAACTGAAGTAGAATGAAGTTCCAAGGCTTTACATGAAGTACTCTTGTCTGTGTTGTTTCAGTATTATCCCACGAATCATCTGTGCTACTTTTTTTGTTATTGTTTTTTCAATATTTCTCAGTGACTGACCAAAAAGCCTTATCCTAGGTGTTTCCATGGTTTGGTTTTTGTTCTCTCACAGTACTCTGGATATGAGACCTCTGAGAAGGTAGCAAGAACTTTTGAACTACATTTTTTTTAAATTTAAAGACTTTTTTTGGTGCAGTTTTAGGTTCACAGAAAAATTAAAAGAAAGTTACAAACATTTCCCATGTAATTCCTGCCCCCATACATGCTTAGCCTCCCCTATCATCAACACCCCACCAGAGTGGTCCATTTATTATAGTAGATAAACCTACACTGACACATCGTTTTCATCCGAAGTCCATAGTTTACATCAGTTTTTACTCTTGCTGTTATACATTCTATGAATTTGCACAAATGTGTAATGACACATATCCACCATTATATTAACAGTACCATACAGAGTATCTCACTGCCCTAAAATTCCTCTGTGCTCTGCTCATTCTTACTCAATTGAAATTCCCTCAAATGTTTATGCTTGTTAGTATTTTTGAATTTTCAAAAACCAGACATGAGTAAACTTACAAAGAATAGGTCTAGAACATGAAGGAAACAAAGCTGAAAACCTTGTAAAGACGCTAGGCAAGGTAACAGTCGTCCTTGCTCAATTCTTTCCCTCTCACATGGGATTTGCCATCTTAGGATGGCCCAAATCCAATCTGGCCATGGAGTGACTTAAGGTGAGATACAAATGACACACTCCCTATCCCTCCATGCCCAACTCTCCATGGCCATTGAATAGCCAGAAAGCAAAGATGACAGACAGCTAAGATGGCCCAGAGAGGTCACAATGGAGAGTAGGGGTCTAACCCAAGGTGGGCAACTTCCAAAAGCTTTAGGTATTGAGCTTTGAACAATCTCTTTGATACGCGATCTATTACTGTGACACTCGGTGTTAAATAAAAATATAAATCAGGTGGGGGAATAAGGTGCTAATCTAAGTAACTTTGAAAGCGGAGTCTATAAGAATAAAGGAAAAAGGAACTGTACACAAGCACTTTAATTGATGAGGTTTTTCTCACAGGAGTACAGGTTAGCAATTCTGATACTGTTATACGTATATACTAAAATTGAACAATTAAGTAAATGGATGACAGATGGTAAGGCCAGGGTTCTTATTGTTGGAGTGGGAGGCTACAGACGGTGATCCATGTGGTAATGGATTAGAGTTGGAGACATCAGTCTGATCTTAGATACAAACAGTTACACATATTGATAAAACTACACACACACACACACACACACACACACACATTTTCTGCTCTGTCAGCTGAGAAGGCCTAGAAGCAATGACATCCCCGTAGCAACAGCACACCTAGTGCCCAGATCTTAGTTTTTAGTACCATTCTCCAATAAAAAGCTCCTGATCCTAAGACTGGGGAAAGAAATATACAGGATGATATTGGAACTTCTTATTGTCCCAGAAAGAAAGTGATAAAAAACAAATCTTCACAATGATAAAGAAATATTATTGGATTGTAACCCCAAGTATAAAATAAATATGAGCCCATGTTGATATAAATAAATGATTGAATAAATCAATAAATAAATGGGGAGAATTGACAAATATTCCTGTGCAGAAGAATTCCAAATAATTTCTATAGATCCTGTATACTTAAGGAGGTAGAGCATAACTCCCCATTCTTTATGTATGAGCTGTACCCAGTGACTTTCTTTCAAAGAGCATGGCACGGAAAAGGAGAGAAATAAAGAATAACTTTACAGTGGAAAAGCTTGAAAAACACTAACTCAAGCCAGGTAATCAAGGTCAACATAAATAGTGTTGTTATACTGATAGTGCGAATCCTTGATGTGATGTGATAAGAATGGCATTTTAACTCTGGTTTTCCTCTTCTCAGATCCATAACCCCAGACTAATCATGAGAAAAATATCAGACAACCCCAACTGAGGGATATTCCACAAAGTACCTGATCAGTGCTCCTCAAAACTGTCAAGGTCAACTGAAAATAAGAAAAGTCTGGAAAAACGTCACAACCAAGAAGAACCTAAGGAGGCATACCAATCAAAATGCAATGTGGCATCTGGACAGGATCCTGGAACAGAAAAAGGACATTAGAAAAAAACTGAGAAAATCTGAATAAATTATAGACTTTCATTAATAATAATGTGCCAATATTGGCTCATTAACTGGAACAAATGGGGTGCACTTACGAGGAAATTGAGTATGGCGTGTACCGGAACTCTCTAAATTATCTTCACAATAATTCTGTAATTCTAAAAGTATTCTAAAATGAGAGGATTATTTTTAAATATAATAAAATGTTCTTATTTGAACTTCCTATATACTTGAAAAAGTGAGGTTGACCTTAAGCAGAGCCAAATATATGAAAATTATATACAGATATACACACAGTCTCTGACTTAGGATGGTTTGATTTAACAATTTTTTGACTTTACGATGGTGTGAAAGCCATACCCATCCAGGGAAACCATACTTCGAGTACCCATACAATTATTCCATTTTTCACTTTCAATACAGTATTGAATAAGCTATATGAGATATTCAACACTTCATTATAAAATAGGCTTTGTGTTAAATGATTCTGCTCAACTGTAGATTAATGTATTAATAAATGTTCTGAGCATGTTTAAGGTAGGCTAGGCTAAGCTATGATGTTTGGTGGGTTACGTGTACTAAATGCGTTTTTCAACTTACAATGGGTTTATTAGGACCTAATCCCATTTTAAGTCAAGGAGCATCTGTAAAGTGCCAAATTGATTGACTGCATTCTTGCTCCAAAACACAATTAGTCTAAGCCTGACAGCCATACTTCAGCCCCTTTCCCAAACAAAGCCTGCTGTTATTGGCTATCAGACTCCCCTCTCCAGTCTGTGTTACCATCCCATACACCAGCACTCAGCAAGTGAATCTATGGTAACAGAAGGTTAAAAAGCAACTGCTGGTTAATACAGCAACATATCAACTGTGGTCATTTGGAGACAAGACACTCTCATCACTTAATAACTCTCATAATGGGGCTGTCAAACTAGGAAGGAGGGGTGGAGTTCCATAGCAGATGCATATTATCATAGGTGACGTTCGGTCTCTATTCCCTTATGTATGCACCTAAAGTAGATCTACCACTCTTGAAAGGTAATGGGAAGTCAGGCATCAGATTTCCTAAGATTTCTTATAGCACTGAGTTCTAAGCAGTCAAAACTCATAGAAATAACCATGAAAAAGATAGATGAAATTCCATCAGTCTTCAGAAAACCATGTGATAGGCCTTTCCTACTTCGTGGGCTTCTTTCTATTTATAAAGGCAATCACGCCATATTTGGGTGTATATTTCCTATTATATTCTTCCTTTGGAACTATGCCATATTCTATTTCCTTTATAAGACCTATGACAAAACAGCCTCCTGGATGAGCAGCCTATTACTATATTAGGGAAACAATGGCATCCAAAGGACTCTATGAAATACCAGGACCAAATTACTTTGACTTTTTGTGAAGCAGGCACACCTCATCCATTTCATCTCTAGCTAGTTATTCCAGTAGCTGCCTCTTAAAAAATCATTTAAATCAAACCACACTTCCACTTGCAAACAGACGAAATCACTTGCAGCTAATCCATCTCCTACTTTATTGCCCATAGAAATGAAGAACAGGTTGCACAAGCACAGTGTACAACAGGAGGCTCAGAGACAGCAGTCATCCATTTCCTCACAGTATACAAGTTTGATCGTGTTTGCCTAATTATCCCATTAACCTGTACCTAAAGATCCAATTACTCCAGCTGTGGGTGATTGAATAAAGGGCAATTGCAACAGATACCAAGCAGGGGACATGTGTATTCCTCATTTGTAAAGTTTATAATTGCTGGTTCAGTCTTTCACCAAGAAATTCCTATGGCAGCAAAGATAACGGAAGTATTTCCAAAGTGCAGTTTCTAACTGGTAAATACTCATTTAAATTTTAAATGCTTATTATGAATCAAAGTACTCCTCCTTTTAAGTTCACATTCGTGTCATTCCCATCATTTTCCTGGTTCAAGATTAAAAGATCAGGCCTGCTAAAGTGGATTCTTTTCTTCTAGGCATTTTTCCTCCAATCCAGAGAGCTGTCATTAGACAAACAGAGGTCCCTAACTCAAGTTAGGGATGCATGAACCAACCACCTAGGCTTTCTTCAGGTGTGATTAAATGCGTGTAAATCATTAAATAGCTAGCATAAACATTCAGCTAGTGTCTCTGATCTCAAATGTACTCTCAGCACTGCCCACAATGTCTTTCATTTTTTCTAATTAGATCCCCCACAGAAGCTCACAAACTTTTTGTCTCCTCTTCTTACACACCCAATCCCACCATCTCTGCTGTCAATCTGAGCAGATGAGCTCACCTTACTTTGCAGTAAAAATAAACATCTTGACTGAAAAGCCATGAAATATCTGCTACGTAAATTCCCTTCATCTACACCCAACATCTCCCCCACCTATCTTCCATCAAAGGCTAATTCACTGCCTGGATCCCAATCCCTCCCATCTTCCCAGAGACATCTTTATTCCATTACTTATTATCTTGTTCCTGTACCTGCTGCTACCATCTCTCCTTTGCTACTGGTTTCTTCTCAGCAACATTTTACTCATGGTCAAGACATTCCTATCTTAAAAACAAAAACACTTTTTTCAGCCTGCATTCTCCCCCAGCAAGCTTACTACCATA
>NW_012144300.1:574445-575381 GCF_000956105.1 Propithecus coquereli
GATATTGGTCTATAGTTTCCTTTTTTTGTTGTGTTTTTTCTGGCTCTGGTATCAAGGTGATACTGGCTTTGTAAAATGAGTTGGAAGGATTCCTTCCTTCTCAATGTTATGAAATAATTTTTGCAGTATGGATATCAACTCTCCTTGGTAAGTCTGATAAAATTCAGCTGTGAAACAATCTGGTCCAGAGCTTTTCTTTTGTTGGAAGATTTTTTATTTCTGCTTCAATTTCATTGCTCATAATTGGTCTATTCAGTTCTGTTTCTTCCTGATTGAGCCTTGGGAGGTTGTGTGTTTCCAGAAATTTGTCCATTTCCTCAACGTTCTTGAGGTTATGTGCATAAAGATTTTTATAGTATTCACAGATGATAGTTTGTATTTTTGTGGTATCCATGGTAATATCACCTTTTGATTTCTGGGTCAGCTTATTTGGGTTCTTTCTTCTCCATTTCTGGTTAATCTAGTGAGAGGTCTATCAATTTTTTTTTATGTTTTCAAAGAACCAACTCTTTATTTCATTAATCTTCTGTGTTATTTTTTTGTTTTCAATTTTATTTAGTTCTGCTCTTGCCTTAATCATTTTTTTTTTCCTTCTGCTGGGCTTGGGATTAGTTTGCTCTACCTTTTCTAGTTCCTTGAGATTATTTGTTAGATTGCTGATTTGTGATCTTTCTGTCTTTTTGATGTAGGCATTTGAGGCTATGAATTTTCCCCTTAGCACTGCTTTTGTTGAATTCCATAGATTTCAATAACTAGTGTCCCTTTTGTCATTTAGTTTGAGGAATCTTTTGATTTCCATCTTAATTTGTTCCTTGACCCAATAATCATTCAGCAGTAGGTTGTTTAGTTTCAATGACTTTGTGTAGAATTGGGTGTTTCTGTTGGAGTTGATTTTTAATTTTATTCCACTATAGTCTATGAATATACAAGGTATAA
>NW_012144300.1:576141-576979 GCF_000956105.1 Propithecus coquereli
CAAAGTCTCAGACCACAAAATCAATGTACACAAATCAGTAGTATTCCTATACACCAACAGTAATCAAGCTGAGAATTAAATCAAAGACTCAATACTTTCCATAATAACTACAAAGAAAATAAAATACCTAGGAATATATTTAACCAAGTAGGTGAAAGATATCTACAAAGAGAACTATGAATCACTCAGGAAGGAAATTGTAGATGATGTAAACAAATGGAAAAACATACCACGCTCATGGATTGACAGAATCAACACCATTAAAATGTTTCATACTACCCAAAGTGATTTACAGATTCAACACAATCTCTATCAAAACACCAATGTCATTTTTCACAGAACCAGAAAAAAATATTATTAATTCTATGATTCATTTGGAACCAGAAAAGACCCCAAATAAACAAGCAACCTTAAGCAAAGGTAACAAATCTGGAGGCATCATTTTACCAGATTTTAAACTATACTAGAAGGGTATAGTAACCAAAACAGCATGGTACTGGCTCAAGAACAGAGACATAGACCAGTGGATAAGAACAGACAACCCATATATAAAACCATCCTCATATTGCCACCTGATCTTTGACAAAGTAAACAAAACACTGACGAAAAGAACAATACCCTGGGGAAAAGAATCCTGATTCAATAAATGGTGCTGGGAAAATTGGATAGCCACATGTAGAAGATTGAAACAGGATCCATATCACTCACCACTCACAAAAATCAATTTAAAATGGATAACAGACTTCAATATAAGACATGAAACCATAAGAATTCTAGAAGAAAATGTTGGAAAAACTCTTCTGGATATCAGCCTAGGAAAAGAATTTATGAAGAAGAC
>NW_012144300.1:578017-586915 GCF_000956105.1 Propithecus coquereli
GGGAATGTGGAGAAATTTAAACTCTTGTGCACTGTTTGTGGGAATGTAAAATGGTGCAATTGCTATGGAAAACAGAATGGTAATTTAAAAAATTAAAGATAAAATTACCATATCATCCAGTAATTTTCCTTCTGGGTATATACCTAAAAGAATTGAAAATGGAGACTTGAACAGATATTTGGACACATATGTTCATAGCAGCATTCTTCACAATAACCAAAAGGTGAAAGCAACTCGAGTGTCCATTAAAAGATGACTGAATAAATAAAATGTGATATATATGTACTATAAGATATTATTCATCCTTAAAAATTAAGGAAGTTATCACACGTATTACAACATGGATGAACCTTAAGGCTATTTTGCTTAGTAAAATAAGCCAGTCACTAAAGGACAAATACTGTATGATTTCCCTTGTGTGAGGTTCCTGAAGCAGTCAAAGTCATAAGGAGAGAAAGTTGAACGGTGATTTCCAGGGCTTGAGGGGAGATGAGAAGTTGTTCAATAGGTGCAGGCTTTCAATTTTTCAAGGTGAAAAGAGTTCTGCAGTTTGGTTGCTCGACAATGTAAATGTACTTAAGACTTCTACACTACTGAACTGTACACTTAAAAATGGGTTAGAGGGTAAATTTTCTGTTATATATATTTTATCACAACAAAAAATTAAAAATTTCCCCAATGACATCTCTAGTTCCCTTTCCTGCTTTATTTTTCTCCATAGCATTTATTATCAAATTGTACTTGGCATATATTAGGTGCTCAAGTATTTTTTTCAATTTTTAATCATTGAGTAAGTTTTTGTGGACTTTTTTTCCTGTGCTTTTCCTTAAATGTCAATTCAGTTCTGTCATATGTCCTCTTAACATCTCAATCTGCATAATCTCTATGGGAGATATCATTCATTTTAATTGATAACTACAAGTTATCTCCAAAAATTTTATCTATGATCCTGATTCCTCTCCTGGGATTTATACCTTTATGTCTACTAAATACGTCCATTGACTAGATGTCCACTCTCCTCAAAGTCAATAGATCCAAAAAGGAGTTCATCCTCTCCTTCAAATCAGCTCTGCCTTCTGTGTTCTTTTGCAATAAATGTCATCACATTTCCACTCGATTGCCAAGATAGAAACCTGACATTCATCATAAACTCCTCGTTCTTCAATATTCCTCACATAAAATCACACTAACCCCTGACATTTCTACCCTCTATCTATTTGCTGAATCTGTTCATCTTGGTTGTTTAAGTTTTGAGCTACTGCTGGTAAAGCTGCTATGAACATTCTTACACATTTTGGTGAGAAAATAAATGCATTTCCAAGAGTATGTAAATAGGAGTAGAATTTCTTGATTATAAGATAGTCATCTATTTGGCTTTAGTAAATACCGACAGGTTTCTAAAGTGTTTGTACCAAATAACATTCCCTCCAGCAGTATATGGGAACTCCAGCTGCTCTACATCCCTTCCAGTATTTGGTATCTTCAGTCTTTTCTATTTTGCTCTTCTGATAGGTATGTAATGATATCATTTCATAGTTTTATTTGTATTTCCCCCAGTGACTAAAGCACCTTTTAATATGTTTGGACCCACTTGTGGATCTTCTTTTGTAAAATAGTTATTCAAATTTTCCCCACTTTTTGTATAGTGTGGTTGTTATTTTTCTTAATGATTTACAGACATTTTTATACATTCTGTATGCTAATACTTTGTGGAATATATGAACACAAATACAATTTCCCATTCTGTTGTTTTTTCAATCTTAATGATGGGTGTTAATGAACAGGAAGGAGTTCCTGATTCTAATGTAATCTATTTATCAACTTTTCTTTTGTAGCCAGACCTTTTTGTGCACTCTTTAATAAAATTTTGCTCATCCTAAAGTCTCAAAAATATTCTTCTATTTTGTCATCTAGAACTTTTATGTTTTCCTTTCTCATATATAGTATTGCCACTTTGGAAGACTATTTAGCAGTTTATTGTGTAAAGTTCAATATAGACTTACCATTCGACCCAGCATTCATGTTCCTAGGCATTTAAGTTTGTGTTCACACAAAAACCTGTATGTGAATGTTCATAGCAGCTTTATTAAAAATTTCCCAAAACTAGATAACCAAGATGTCATTCAACTGGTGAATGGATAAACAAATTGTGTTACATCCGTACAATAGAACACTAATCAGTGGTTAAAAATAAACATCTAGCTATTGATTTACAAAACATAGATGAATCTTAAATACATTTTGCTAAGTCAGAAAGTCAGGCCCCAAAAAAGCTACATATTGGTACATCTGGAAAAGGGAAAACTGTAGGCTTGGAAAACAGATCAGTGGTTCCCAGAGCTTGGGGAAAATAGAAAGGACAACTGAAATGGGGATGCACAGTGGAATATTTATGGTGATGGAACTGCTCTGTATGGTGCTGGGCGGTGGACTCTATACATTTTCCAAAACCCATAGAACTTCATATTATAAAAAAATGAACATTAATGCATGCACGTTAAAAACAAAATCAAACAGAATGTTGAGAGGAGCCAGGATGGAATTCAGGGAGTGACAAAGGACTCTTACTGTATTACAAATGTATGAAATAATTTCATTGGAGGAGTGGTTTTTAAAAAAGCTGATTTAAATAACTTTGTAAAACAGTGTTTTGACTGGAAACTGTAAGGCTAAACACAGAAGGAACTGTACATAAACACTGTGTCTTAGTTGGTAAATTTGTTTCTCATGGGGGTATGAGTTAACAATTCCGAAACTGCTTTAAATGTACACTGTAGATAAACAGATAAGCAAATAGAATATGGATGGTGGGAACCATATTTCTCACTGTTGAAGATGGAAGTTACAGATTATCAAGGGGGAAGAAACCAAAATGAACCATGTGGTTCTGGATTGGAGTCAGAGACATGAACTCATGTTTAGTTTACTGTACATACAGATGGATATACAGAGATGATTAGAGAGAAATGTGTATACATGTGTTACTATACATACACATATCTTATAACTTTGCTAAAATGGCCTAGAAGGAGTAATACCCCAATAGCAATAGCACATCCAGTGCGCAAATCTTAGTTTCTAGGTACCATTCTCCAATAACAGGAATCAGTCTTTGCTTCTTGGATAAGTGGTTGATTTTAGGGAAAAATACAAGCTGAGCTTGGAGCCTCTTTTAGTGCCGGAAACTAAGGAAGTACTCAAAAAACAAAAGGATGAGGCATGGCAAAGGACACAGAAGCCAACCTGTATGTTCTACCAGTGGCCAAAGCAGGAAGAATTTGAGCAAAAACATAAATTATATAGTATGTCCAAATTATAAAATAAATGCACACAAATTCATACTGATACAAATAAATGATTGATATAAATAAATTATTAACAGGGGTGAAGGTTAAATCTTCCTTAGAGAAGAATTCCAAATAATATATGGAAGAAATCCTAATTTTCCCCTCCTCCTGAGTGTGTTCTGGACTTAGTGGCTCACCTCCAAAAGACAGAGTATGTAAAGTTACATTGGAGAAATGGCAAACACCAGCTTATCATACGGATAGCAATTGTCTTCTGACATGATATGATAAGAAGGTCACCTCACCTTGTGGTATTCTTCCCCCAAATCCATAACCACCATCTAATCACGAGAAAAACATCAGACTAACCCCAGTGAAGGACCTTCTTCAAAATACCAGTACTCCTCAAAACTTTCAAGGTTATGAAAAACAGAGAAAGACTGTGAAACACTCAGACCAGAGGCAACCAAGGAGACATGAAATGAAATGCAGTGTGGTATGCTGGATTGCACCCTGAAACAGAAAAGAGCAGTAGTGGAAAACTGGTGAAATATGAATAAGGTATGGAGTTCAGTTTACTGTAATGTGCCAATGTTGGTTTCTTAATAATGACAAATATACCGTGATAATGTGAGATGTTAACAATAGTGGAAATTGGGTGAGGAATTCTCTTATTATCTTTACAACTTTACTGTAAATATAAATTTATTATGAAATAGTTTATTTTTAAAATCTTAAAAGATTTAATTAGTTTTCAAAATAAAATATTTAAAAATTCACCTGTCTATAAATGATTTTGAATTAACATATTTATGTGAATTAGTATAATTTGTGTTTTGCCTTGTCATTTAAATATTTTTTCAAAAAACTTAAAAACCTGAAAATAATGTTATTTTATTTTTTTATTTACTCTAACTCTCATCTTTGATGAAAATACTCTGCTTTGACCACCATACATCATAAGTATCAAAACATCACTATGTACACCATGAATATATGAAATTATTTGTCAATTAAAAGAATTAAATTAAATTTTTAAAAAAGAAGATACAGATTTTGTGAACTTAAAATGCATTTAGCTTGTCACTCTGAATAGAAACATTATACAAAAAGCTTGACTATAAAGGCAAGATAATTTTTTTGGAAAAAATCATCAGCTCATAGGCTTGCAACTTCCTGCTTCTCTGCCTGAGAGCTTTCTCTAGTGCCATGGGATCTTGCTCAGTGAACAGAACAGCCTAAAGTACAGGGAATTAATACTCTCAGAGACAATCATCAACCAAGGAAGGTCAAAGTCAATAAGTAAATACCCCAGCTTTCCTGTCTCACTGTGCAATGATTCTTAGATGTGGACTGCTCTAATGAAAATGCATTCAGGTTAATCAACTGTTATTAGAAAGAAGAAATAGTTTTAGAAATGTTTCAGAGGAAAATATAATACCAACTGGTCTGTAAATATGCTTTTGACATAGAAAATTAATTTCCTGTAATTGGCATGTATATACAAAGGCGACGATGGTTTTTTGTGTGTTTTTTTTTTAGTTTAAGATATTCCTCCAGTGGTACTGAGGTTCAGGTGTCCACATTGGTAAGCTGTTCACTAACATACACTTTTTAACTTTTTACCTTTTCCTGTCTCTATTTTCTTGCTCTCTCCCTTGTGCTTCCTGAGATAACCTCCTAAATAACTTGCTTGCACCAAAGTCCCTTCCTCGGATTCTGCTTTAGTGAGGAAACATCACTGTACCACCAAGAGAATGCTCAGATATGTGTGATACTGATGAAATCCAGCCAACTTTGCTTTCTTTGTGAAATTTCAGTCATACTGAAGCCATACATAAACACTTCTATTTGTAATTCTCAAGGTGCATTTTTCAGGATAGGAGGATAGAACATGTTTAACACATTTGTTAACTAGATATATAACTTTTTAAAATATTTAGATGATATGATGAGTGAGCCCCTCAACCCCAAAATGTTGGAGACAGATTTACCTGCAGGAAACACTAGGTCATGGCCAGGATTCTGACTAGCGGTGAGCCTCTACACCTGCCAACAGATGATGAAGCATCATGGTTTAAATTACACCTGAAAGTTTATAAAACATAGTAAACTGTAGCTCTCATTGGAGACATAAAACCAGAAGCCTTAGTCTGGTAATCAAAAACCCCTGAAATATTTTCTTGTGCCATGCCCCTGGGAACTGATGGCAGTGGGTCAGTATTCTTCGCTGACTCATAGCAAAGACACCTCTAAAGAATGTCACATCTCTCTCTAGCAGGGACGCCCTATGTCTCTCAGGAATGTGTTGGAGATGTCTTTTGAGAAAGGAATGAAGTTCTGGCTTATTAACTAGAGTTTTAATGATCACACACTCCCATCAAACCAATGCCTCCTTAAAAGGAAAATGGGCATTCTACTTTTTCTTATTTCTATTCCTTCTTATGGAAAAAGCTTTCTATTTACAAATTTCTATTTACAGCATTCACTCATTTATTCAAGATGGACTCATGGATTTCTTACATTGCTGTTCCTATTTATTCAATGGATTATAACTCATTATTCACATTATTTACTTTGGTGCTTTAATTGTCCAAGATTTATTGAGCAGAGCCCCTTCAGGCCAGCACTGATGTCATTTTGACATGTTTCCATCAGTTTTATATAAACTCCATGTTTTCTTGGTCTACAAGGTAGTTTGAGCTTATCTTATCTTTTCCCATCCCTAGCCCTGGAATCAACCATTCTTCAGGGATCCAGGCTCCTTTTACTGGAAAATAGTATTCAGAATTAATAAATCAAAATAGAATTATGGAGTCAGGAAAATCGCGATTTGGCAACACTTGTAGTAATACGTGATTCAGGTAAGAGTCATCAATGGATGCTAAAACCAGTGGGTGTAAAGTTTAATGAGGAACAAGATATTTAAATATAGCTTTAAAGTATCTCCCCACAAAATACTTATTAATTTCAAAGAAAAATTAGTAACCATAAAGTGGAGAAATCAGATAGACACAGTCTTAATAAAGTGATCAAAATTAATATCACCAGTAATGACTTAAAATGACATCATGTGCCTCCTGGTGCAATGTGCTGGGGACACACTTACTAGATATTCTTGCAAAGAAATGCACAATCTAAGTCTAATAATGAGGAAACACTGGACAAACCCAAACTGAGAGACATTCTACAAAATTGCTAATCTATACTCTTAAAATATTCCAAAGTTATGAAAGACAAAGAAAAACCAAGGAACTATTCAGAGACAGAGTAACTGAATGCAACCCATGATCGGACGTTTGATAACATGCTCAAATGGGTCAATGATTGAAATTCAAATTATTTCTATAAATTAAATATTAGTGCTTTATAAATGCAATTTTATCCTTTTCATAATTATACTGTGAATATATAAGACAGCATGTTAATTGTAAAGGAGATCATGCCTGTAACTTACTGTCCAATGAATCAGGAAAAAAGTAGTGTATATGTTTGTGATTATGTGTGTGTATACACACAAAAAGAGGCAGAAAGATGGAGACAGAGAATATGACAAAGCAAATGTGATAAAATGTTAACAATTGGGATTTCTGAGTGAATGATACATGGGAGTGTTTCCTACTATATTTGCAACTTTTCAATAAGTTTGAAATTACTTCAAAATAAGAAGTTGCAAAAAAGAAGTAACACTGTTGATGTGGAGACTGCATTCTATTTCAAGAATCCTCAAAGGGATCTGGAGGAACTAGTCTGATATGAAATCTCAGAGAAAAAGCATGGTTAACTCAAATACCTCAGGGGCAGGTCTTTGGCAAAGACCAAAATGAGGAAAATATGCCTACAGCTGTGCAACATGGCAGTACCCTGTCTACCTCACATGGCAAATACACAGGATAGGTGGCACTTTTATTCATCCCTTGATCCATGATAAATCTTATGCCTTTTCCTGTTAAACTAAATCCTTTGGTTAAAATTGAGTTTCACTTTTAGCTTCCTAGTTCTATAACATTGAAATGTATCTGAATGAAATTTTCATGCAAAAAATAAAATATCAAATTCTTGAATCATTTTTATAGGGTGAGCTGGGAGTCAGTAATTTATAAGTGGAATAAGTCCATAAAGTATTTTTATTCACATTGTATATACAATTCTCTCAGCCCTGACAACTTTGTGGGAGTCTGATAAGTTCCAGGGATACTTACCAGATAGCCCTTTGCTCTAAGAATTTATGCAGGGACTAAGACAGGGCCTGTTGAGAACACACGGAAGTTTATAAGTTGTTATTAGAAAGAAAAATATTTTTAGAAATGCTTCAGAGGAAAATAAACTAATCAACCTGTAAACATGCTCTTGGCATAGAAATTTAATTTCCTGGGTTAAAGAGAAGCAGCTTCTTTTGGCAAAGTAGGCAAAATTGGGTTTTTTGAGTTAAATATATCGCTTTTTTCTAAAAACAATCATGATTAAAAACTTCATAGTGGTTAGATCATCACTGCTGAAGCCTGGGTAGATTCAGGCAGCTTTTGAAGGTGGGCTAGGAAAAGCTGTTAGATCAGTCGTACCATTGTGATGTATTTTCAGTTTTATTCATTTGGATGTTAGCCATAGGGGTTCTGGACAGGGGCATGTCAGTTTCTTCAGCCACCTTTATTCTGAGAAAAGAAAGCAGCACTAGATGGTCCAGGCTTGTGGAAAGGATTACTAAATTATATAGCACAGGCAATTCATTTACATTCAGTAAATGCCCTTCTCCTAGAGCAGTGGTCCCCAACCTTTTTGGCATGAGGGATTGGTTTCATGCAAGACAATTTTTCCACCGACCGGGGCTTTGTTGGGGGGAGGATTTCAAGATGATTCAAGATGATTCAAGAGCATAACATATATTGTTCAGTCAAACCTCTCTGTTAACGATAATCTGTATTTGCAGCCACTCCCCAGCACTAGCATCACCGCCTCAGCTCCACCTCAGATCATCAGGCGTTAGATTCTCATAAGGAGCGCACAACCTAGATCCCTCACATGTGCAGTTTACAGTAGGGTCGGGCTCCTATGAGAATCTAATGCTGCCACTGATCTGACAGGAGGCGGAGCTTATGTGGTGATGTGAGCGATGGGAAGCAGCTGTAAATACAGATGAAGTTTCAGTGGCTAACCCACCGCTCACCTCCCGCTGTGCAGCTGTGCAGCCCAGTTTCTAACAGGCCTCACATTGATACCAGTCCACGGCTGGGGAGTGTTGGGAACAGCAGCCCTAGAGAGACAAAGGTTCGAACTCACGTTCTGATTTGTAAATTCCCCAAGAATAAACCGTGCACAGCAGTTCTTACTTGGAACTCTGAGAAAAGACCATTTTAAACCATTTTCTCTTGAACGTTTTCATTTAGGATGACTTCACTCTTTTATTCTCTTTGTCTTCCTGTCATCTAACTCTACTCCTTATCATGATTAACTTTTTTCTGGATTTTTTTTCTGTCTCTGCCTATTACCTAGCTCTACTCCTATAACTGTTAAATTTGTTTTTACCTTTTACAAAAATCTGAAGTAGTATTATTTTATTCTATGTGTTTTTTCACACTTGTAATAAAAAGATTGATATGCACAAATGCATCTT
>NW_012144300.1:587401-599598 GCF_000956105.1 Propithecus coquereli
CTCTAGCCAGGGCAACACAGTGAGACTCTGTCTCGGAAAAAAAAAAAAAAAAGTCGACTCTAGCAAGGGCTTTTTAGGGTATTTCCAGGTTCGCCAACATATGAGTCATAGGCACCCTATTAATGTTCTTTGGAAGGGCCTTGAATAGGAGAGAAGACCCTCTCTCAAAGACAGTGGCCCTAAATGGGAGTAGAGGGTAAATTTGTCCCCCCACCCCCAGGGATATATGGCAATATCTAGAGTCATTTTTAGTTGTCACCACCAAAATAGGGGAGTGTTGCTTCTAACAGCTAGCGGGTAGAGGACAGGGATGATGCAAAACAGGACAGCCCCCACAACAAAGAATTATCCAGCCCAAGATGTCAACAGAGTTGAGGTTTAGAATGCCCACTCTAAGGAAACTTAGGCTGGAGGGATCCATAAAATTCTCTGGCAACGTGGAGACAAAATACTGCAGAGTAAGAGAATACATTCTGAAAAGGAAAAAGTGCGGCTAGATGCTACAATTCTATCCATCGAGTCCCACTTGAAAGAACCTTGCAAAACTGGCATATGTAAAGTTGCAACCACAGGACACTTGTGTATGTTGATGTACTAGCATGCCGTAAGCAAAGCCCAAGTATCCACAGAGGATCTCAGAAGTCATAGTCTCCCTACCTTGTTCTCTAAGATTACTCTGGAAGCAACTCACTGGCCTTCCGAGATAAGCCTATGGACATAATCTCAGGATACCCTTGTTGGTAAAATGGTGTTAGGAAAAACATCCAATAATAGAAACTTTATAGTTACATGGAAAATGTAGGAGAGGCTTTTCTTTCACAAATATAGACCTCTAGCCTGTACTTCACTTCTTGTACCGAAATCCATGAAAGAATAGTTCACATTTGTACAGAAACAGACTGGAGAACTGTTGGGTTTTATTCTGTGAAGCACTCCAGGTATTTTGTTGGCTGTTGCCCAGCTATTTAACAGACTGTAGTATTCAGTGCAGCAATGTGACAAGCAAGCCTGGGCATGTTTTTATTTGTGTTCATGTTATAATACTTGAATAAGATTCAACTACTGTCACTTTCATTAATTAATGTGAAACTCATTAGTCCTAGCATTATTATTAGAAATGTTTTTTTTTTTTCAATGCATTCAGACAATGTGCTGTCTCATTGCAGCTGCTCATTTCCAAGTCATCATAACAGATGACGTGGAGATGAAGACATTCTAGTACCAGGCTCCTGGATGGGCCTGCTCTCTTCAAAATATTTCTTACAAACTTGTATCTCCTGACACTTCTTATGGCCTTTCTCAGTGACCACTGGGGATTCGCAGAGAAGTAATCTTAGCCTAGAGTGGAAAGCACAAAAAGTTGCTTATTCTACAGTAACAGTGATAGCATCATTGATGTGATATTTAATTAAGGATATGGGAGAGAGGGTGTTAAAACTTCAAGTTATATTTTAAGAACCTTAATATTAACTACATGGTCTAATGATTTCTATAGTTAAAATAGGATGGAAGATATAACTCTTCCTTTTGTCTCAAAGCAAAATGAAAAAGAGGTCACACTGCTTACCAAGTTATTTATTATCAAGATAATAAACAACTTCTTTTAGCTTTAACATTAAAAATCTGTCCAATCTAAGGCTCTTAGTCTCACTCAGAGCAATAAACCAAACTATGAACTCTTATCCAATGTAAAACTTCTCCTCTCTTTTAGCTCAGGCCTTCTTCAAGCTTGGAAACTTATAAAGTCGTGATGTGTTCAGCTACTTCTCTCTTGCCTGACCCTCACCCCGTCTCCTTCTCCGTTCCGTAAGTCTTGTTTCTATCTCTCCAGGGCACAGAATTGCAAGAAGCACAGGAGCTGAGGTGGGAGATATTTGTGACCCACTGAAAGAGAAGAATTTACCAAATCCAGGGATCTGAAATTATAAATATCAGTAGTTGATAACCTGGAAACCCACAAAAATCTCCCAAAAGATAGTCGCTTTGCGACACCTGCCATAGGTAGGGGGCACCAATGGCAGATCACAGCAGTACCAAACAGACAGAACTCTGCCTTTTCCTTATTAGTTCCTTCATCATCCCCTCCAAAGCTAGAGGGGTCAAAAACCACAACTAGGAAGGATTGAAGACACAACGCTGATCTTTCCCTAGACTCTAGGATTCCATGGCTGGATCAGGCCCAAGGTGGAAGAAAGAAGATTTACCTGGATACACATTTGAAGTGTTGATTAATATTCTGCACTGGACTGGAGTTGTGTGATTATTGTAGCAAATTGCAGTTTTAATCCCTAAACAAGAGACCATTTGTTTATCATCTGAGAAGTAAAACCTGCCTAAGGGTTCATCTAGGGGCAGAAAAAGAACTAATCCACAGAAAGTACTTGAAGGGAGTAAAGATGCACTTTTGAAGGGAAAATTATGTTGCCTTGTTTTATGTTTATACTCTACAGAGTCCACCTTATTCAATGAACCCTTTGATACCTTTATGTCATTTTTGGTGGGGTGCCTGCCCACCCGAAATGAAGCACATTCCCTTCTTCATTTGCACTCAACCATCAATACCTCCCCAAATGCCTTGTCACGGAAAAGCTCTTTATCTTTCTTCATAATTGCATGGGCACATTTAAAACTGAGAACTCCACAGACTGAGTCGGTGAACACCATGTGAGTAGAGAATTGTAATGTTAAAGGTTGTCTATACATTTGTTCTGGTTTAACCATACTTATGATAGAAATTAGGCTAAATATAAACTAAAAAAATCACCTACTCAAACTTGATCGTATTGCAATGAGGAAACTGGAGTTCAACTAAACAAAAGATACCTTCCAGAGCATGCACAATAGCACAATAGGATGCTTACCACTAGAACCCAGGCTTCCTGCTCTAATAATATTGTGTCTGCCTTTCTCTATCCCTTTATTTGCAGCCTTTACTTTTGTTTTGTTTTGCTTTTGCTTTGCTAGGAATATTCAACCTAGACCATACTGGAAACTGAAAGAAAACTATATACAATAGAACAATAGAATATTTAAATCCACATGACTTGTTGTAGAAGCAAATATATGTATATGTACTTGTGTGCTTCCTTTCCCATGGTTTTGACAACTGATATTTTCAACACATTCTAACGTAGATGTGTTAGAAACACATTGCCAAGGGAAAACTCTCCATGCAAAACTCAGAGAGCATTTGTGCACAATACACTGTCGTTAGAGTAGCAGAGTGCGTTAGAATGCCATTTTAGACACGGTACATAATGTGCACATATGATCATTTCTGCACTGGGTACACTATAAATCTTGCCAAATTAGGCTTACTTAGTGCCAAGTTGATAGGTATTGCCAATTTCTCTCTTACCCTGGAAAATTATAGGATTTTTTTTTTCTGATGAAAGAAAGGAATAGTAAGCAGAATTACAAGCACCTGCATCCCATTCTTGGCCTGCCTCTTGCCTTGAGAACCACTTTGGTTGCCCCACAATGCCTGTGGGTGCATCAAAGACCATGGGCTCTGTGGACATTATAATATCCATTCTACCTGCTGTTTTTGGAAAAAATAAAAATAGTAAATACACCCTGCTTAGAGGAGAAATAATTTCTTTCAAATAATTGAACATCTGGGGATTTTATTGGGGCATGTTGTACCTTTAACAGCTTCAAACAGAATGCCTTCTCCCAGTTCATTACTGAAATAATATTCACAGCAATTTATAAAGTGATAACAGAGCAGCTATTATGCTTGGAGACAGAATCCTTGACTGGATAAATAAGTAGACCTGAGTTAAGTTTGCAGTGTCAGTCTTTCTACTCTTTAATACTGTAAGCCATTGATCTCTTGGACATCTTTAAATTTTCATGTATTTGGACCAGGGCCATTTGGTTCAGGTAGCCTTGTTAAAAAGGGATTTGCAGGTCTTTGCAGTGTTACAGCCCTGCCAAGTTAGAATAACTCAAGACAAGGTCAATGTCTAGGACTCTCTTGTATTAAATCAGCAAGTAAGCTTATATGCATTGCAGATTCCTTGCCCATGAGATCTTTTGTCTAAAGCAATCTGCTGAAAGGTGATAGGGTTGAAGCATGGGCTAGACAACATGCATATGGCAGAGAGTCTGTGATATTCTAAGTGGTATCAACTGTGTCCCCCTGGGTCAAGATAGGGACAGTATTGGTAAATCAATAGTTTAATTCATCTGAGACAAGACTATTTATCAAAACTCTTTCTTATTAAACAGAATTCTGCTAAACAAAATCCTTTGCTGACTTAGTTGGCAGGAGGCATCTTGCATCATATGGCGTATCCTACTCACACTAAAACAGTAATCGACTGCTACAATCTTCTTGTATTTCTGCTCTGACAGAAGGTTTGCTAAACAGACCAAGTGTTTCCCTTATGCTTAGGCACATGGCTATTAAGTAAATTCTGACAAGTTGAATTGTAATTATGGAAGATTTGGAGAATGGTGACATTACTCAAATATTAAGTCATAATTAAAATGACTAAATCACATACAACATTCAAAAAATTTGCTGAAATCTATAATGGGTAATTTAAAAGAGAAATATCCTTAATAACAGTTGGTCAAATATAAAAAGAGAGATTTTTAAAAACAGTCTTTATATTGAAATTTATCTGATTTTTATCCAAAAATAAAAAAGAGAGATGAAGCAATCTGTAGGTCCTTGCCTGGTTTTAAAATATTCTGTGAGCCTTTTGTAAAACGGGTGAAAAATAAATATATTAGTTTTAGTATATTGGAAACCTTCCCTGAACTTCCACATTCTCTAAAGGCTGAAAGAGAGCTCTAGGGAGATAACAAAGAGGATCCTCCTGGTGCCTTATAAACCGAAAGAGTATCAGCAGCAGACTCTCAGTAGAATGATTTCCTCACAACTCAGAGTCTTCCATCCTCTGTGCCCACGGCTGGGAGAGGCAATAACTGCCGAGGGATGGGATTTTTGAATCTTCTCCAAGGTGTCATTCTGCAGGGGGCAAAGCAACCATAGTCATTCTTGTAATTCTATTAATACCTAGGGGAAAATTGTACTCTGTGCATCCCACTTGGTCTTTACAACTTCCACCAATGAATATTTTACGATAGATATAAAGGAGATAACATTTCTAGGACACCGAAAAGCTAAAAGTGTACATGCTTGTTCAGGGAACACTGACTCTGCCATCTGGATGAGGATGTGGGTTTGCTGATTATACATTTGATTTGAGAATCACAAGGGCATAATTTTGTCAATGTTCCTTTAAGTGGAAGGCAGAGATGATTAATGTAAGTTCTTCAAAAATGGAGGTATTGAAGATACAAGCTAAACATAAAAGGGTAGTAGCCTAGCAAGAATTCAGCTTCTTTCCCTATTCTGATGGCATTTTACCTATTTAGAGAGTGTCAGCAGCTAAGGAACTTGGAGATAAAAGAAGACCCTTTGTCTAAAGATATGCTGCATCTTATCCTACATGATATAGCTGTCTCACATATGAGAAGTTCTATATCTTTGTCTAAATAAACCAAGTATCTTTAGCATTTTATAACAGGCGTGTGTTTGTGGTGGTGGTGTCTCTTCTAATCAATCTGTTATATAAACCATCTGCCTTGCTACAATGGGTTAAACTAAAGAAAACTTGAAGGAAAGAAAAAAGTCAAAAGGTAAAGTTCTCATAAATTCTTAAAAGGCAAGAACGGGTGCAAGAAGAGATTCTATATTGATGATTGTTTTGAGGTTCTCTGAATGGTGCCATTCTCAGAATATATTTTAGCAACAACTAGAAATATCTGTTGCTTCAAGAAACTATTGCCTAGGCCCATTTGTATGGGATCTTTCATAGATCAATTCATGGGCCTTGGCTTGACTTACAGTGCTCTAGGGAGAGCTCTGTGCACAAGTCTGGAGTCAAACTGAATTTCTCGGACCAGAGTGATTGGCATTATGACCTTCGACTATACATATCCTGGGGCAGATTTAGACTCACAGTTTAGGAGCCATCCAAATAAGAGATCCATTGGAAATAAACAGTTTGAGAATTTCAGAGTTTTATTAATATCTTCTGAAATGCATGTTAGAACAGAGCTCTAGCAATAAAGGACTCTCTAATTTAATTTAACTCATTCAGACCTCGACTATTAGCATTAGATGTTCAAGTAGTTAATGCCTGCCCATGCCCTGTTCTGCCTGATCTCTTTTAGATTCTTCTGCATCCTGAGTTCCAACTGGAGCATTCTAGCAGAGTCAGTGAGCATCAATGGCTGTCCAAACCCTAGTACACCATCAACCGCTTCTAAGTCTCTAATACAATTAAATGGCCAATTGCCTCCATTTTCTGGTCCTGACTACTAAAAACAAACAGAGGAATTAGTGTTCATTCTCCAGTTTAGTAATCCAACTCATAATTATATACATCCTTCCATTCATGTAATACTTCTCCATTCACAGCTGTGTTCATGAACATTTTCTGATTGATACTTCACCAAAATTCTGTGAGGTAGATATTTTTATCTCTGCATTATGAATAAAGACACTAGAGCATGGACCCAGACCCAGGACATTTAACAATAGCCTTGGAGCTCTTTCAACTCTTCTACAACTGCCTCTCACACTTCGGGCATCTTTAGTCATTTGCTAATAACTTATTAAGTGGTGGCTTATACTCAGCAAAGACATGATTCCAAATGGAATTTTGTCTGCTGAAACTATGGTTGCCCTGGACTGCCCAGCTTCACTACCCTTAGTCAGTGTGTGTTCAGGCAATACAAGGAAATCTACTTTATCAGTACCCTAATCAAAACCTAATTACAAAGGTTAAAAAAAAAATTGGAAAAAGAATGATCCATACAATGAGTGAGAACTCATCCACTTTTAGACTGTTAGCAGCTGTGGAAAAGAAGGAATATTTTCCATGAGAATTTAGATCTATCTTCAATAACTTTAACCCTAGTAGTTGTGAAAAAAAAAATTCACCTATTGATCATTCATTGAGCAATTCCTTTTTTGTCAAGTAGTGTCTTATGTGCCAAGGTGAATATGAACAGTTCCTGCAAACAGGGACCTACAGTCCAATAACAAGGCGAGTGGAGTGAAGTAAGTACATATACACCAGGGACAGCCCCGGGGACCACAAGTGCAGAAAGGAGGGTCCTGTGCAAGTCCCTGCGGCCCAATGAAGAAATGCCCCAGACAGTGATGACTGAGCTGGGTCGCAAAGGACAAGTAGTAATTATTAGGTCATTAAATATGAAAAGTCCTATTTGAATCAAAAGTGCAGTTCATTATATCTCAAACAAGAAGCAGTACAATTAATCAAAGAATGCGCCTAAATTGTCGATACAGTTTTGTCATCTTAACAGTAGCTTGTTTATACCAGCAGCAAAGAAGCCTGGAGAGCTAGTGGCAATGAAATAGTGAAAGGCGTTTTCCACAGTTTTTTGAGAATTGAATATTTTTTCCTTGCAAGAAGTGCTCCAAAACCTGAAAGAAGTGCTAGCCAGTTGGTGCAAGATCTGGTGAATACAGTGGATGAGTGAATACAGAGAGTTTCCGAATCCAGCTGCTGTAGTTTGAGCTGCGGCGTTTGTGTGACATGTGGTCAAGTGTTGTCTTGCAAGAGTATTGGCCTGTGTCTATCAACCAATCTCAGCCGCTTCACTGCAAGCATCCTCATCATATCATCCGATTGGTTGGAGTAGACATCCGCTATAATCAATTGACCAGGTTTCATGAAGCTGTAGTGGATAATACCAGCACTGGACCACCAAACAAACACCATTAGCTTTTTTTTGATGAATATTCAGTTGTGGACTGTGCTTTGGCACTTCATCTTTATCCAACTATTGTGGGGAATGCTTGCGATTGTCAAAAAGAATCCATTTTTCATCACACATAACAATACAGTGTAGAAATGGTTTGCCTTTATGTCGTGACAGCAAAGAAAGGAAAGCTTTGAGACAATTTCTTTTCTGATGCTCGTTTAATTCATGTAGAACCTATCTATCCAGCTTCTTTACCTTGCCAATTTGTTTCAAATGCTTGAGTATTGTTGGAATAGTAACATCAAACCTTATTAGTAATTCACATGTAGGTTGAGATAGATGGCTTCCACTATAGCTTTCAGCTCATCACTATCCACCTTGGTCTCAGGTCACCCACGTGGCTGCTCGTGTTCAAGATTAAAATCACCAGAACAGAACTTCTCAAACCACCAGTGTACTGTGCATTCATTAGCCACATCCTTCCTAAACACTGCGTTGATATTTCGAGCTGCCTGCACAACATCAATTCTACGACAGAACTCATATTTGAAAATAACACGAATTTTTGACTTATCCATGGTTTCACAAAAATCGCTCTAAAAAAAATTTGAAAAATAATCACAAGCCAAAATGTCCATTTGAAAGACTGAGGATGTACCTTCACAATAAAAATAAAACCAGAAGTGTCAAAGTGAAATGTCAGAGATATCAACTATCAGACTTAGTACTTAAGGAAAGTGGATATTTCATACTCAATAACCTAATACTGTGGTTTGGAAATGGGAGGGTGGAAAGCTGAACTTTTTTTCATCTTGGGTAACATTTTGTGGTCTGAATATTTCTGTTATGACTATGCTCTATCTTTCACCAGCCTGGTTTTTGATTTTCATTTTACAAACTAGAAAAGGCATGTTCAGAAAATTTGAGAGACTTATCCAAGGTCACATAGCTAGAAAGTGAGAGATCCAAGAACTAATACCAAGTCTGTATGACTACTATGATTTTAGAGAAGAAAGAACATCGGACTGGAAGTCAGGCAACTAGAATTTTATTCTGTCACCGAATCCCTGTGCAACCTTCAACAGGTCACTGAACAGCTATGCTGCTCTGCTTCCCTTATCTGTAAAACGAGGGGATTTAAAACAGATGACCTCCAAAGTTTCTCGAGTTTTTAGCCTGAGACATTTAACTCTCTCCTGCTCAAACCAATTCAAGTTCAAGAAAATACTGAAAAATAAGAGGAACTACTAACAATTGTCTATAATAATAGCTATTATTATTATTATATACATATATGTATGTATGTGTAAATATATGTATACAGAATAGTAATTACTTTCATGTGTATATATAGAGAGGAAATATTATATAATACTCTCTAAAGCCTAATATAATTTTTGAAGTGATGAATGTGCTATTTTGCACTAATAACTGTTTTAGAGCAACAGAGATAATTGGGCAATGACTACAATTTGATAGTATTTCATTGCTGTGGTTTGAGGGTAGTGAATGGAGGATCAGACCTATTCCGGGGATTTTTGTGGTTGCATCTCATAAAATAAAAAATTTTCCTATGTTTTTATTTTCTGCTTACTGTATAGGCCTTGGGAAAGCCAACGTTCTAAGTATAATGAATAAGGCACTCAAGTTTCCTTGAAAAAAACTCACGTACCCAGGAAAGAAAGTATTTAAACATATAAAAATGAAAGATGGCAGAAAACAGCTTTTCCAGAATGTTCGTGAACTGCCGAATTTTCAGGATTCTGTGAGAGATAATTTTTTAAGGTTAAAATCTTGTTAACAAAACATTTTTAATGATAAAAAGCATTCCTCACAGTAGTTTAAATTTAGCTTTTCCTTAACACCGTCTGCTTTAGAGAAATTCATTTTGGATATATCTTGAGGTTAACAAAGATAAACTGATCTATAGATCTCAACAGCAATTTCTGTTCTAATAGATGTGGGTATATTTTTCATACATATTAGCATATTTTAACCTCACAACACCATAGGAGTTAGGTAGTTTATTAGTTTCCCAAGGCTGCTATAGCAAATTACCACAAACTGTACGGCTTAAACAACATAAATTTATATTCCCACAGTTCTGGAGGCGAGAAGTCCGAGATCAAGGTGCCAGCAGGGCCGTGTTCCCTCTGAAACTCTGGGTAGAATTTTTCCTTGCCTCTTCCTAGTTGCTGTTGGTGGCCGCCAATCTTTTCCTTTCCTTGGTGTGCAGCTGCATCACTCTAATCTCTGCCTCTGTTGTTATGTGGCATCTCCCCGTGTGCTTCTGTGTACACATTTTTCTCTCCTTATGAGGAAAACAGTCAAACTGGATTGGGTCCACCCCAAAGACCTTATCTTAACTTGATTACATCTGCAAAGACCTATTTCCAAATAAAGTCATATTCATACTTTCTGGAGTTAGGGTTTCAACATATCTTCCTTGAGGGGTACAATTCAGCCCATATTAGGTAGCCTTGGTATAGTTATTATTTCCATTTCCATTTAATAGGTGAGTGAATTAAGGCATAGAGCACCCAAGTGGCTTCTCTAAAGTCATACAGAATGTTACTAGCAGAATGGAGACATAATATCCTGTCTTCTAACTCTTAAATCAGGCTTATTCTAGGAAGGGAGCATGGAAGGTTACCAAATCAGTTAATGATTTGCCTAGAATCAGAACTTATATAACTCATTTATCTAGATAGCTGTCTTACCTCAAATCCAAACTGCTTGAGCATGGGTACATTCTAGGTTATCAGTTATAAAAATCAAATCCAACTGCTTTGGGTATAAATGTACCTATTGTACAACTTTGACAGAGAAAAATGTATTTCCTTTCTAAGGTACATTTTACGGTGTCTACTTTCAGCTAACTTAAGTGCAGAAATAATAGGCCATTCTTTAACTGATTCCATTCATAACCTCAAACATTCTTTGGCTGCTGTGAATTGTGCTGAAATAAACCTGGAATATTCTGTGGTACTTGGAACATGCTGGAACCTTTCTCTTCAGTGCATATGCCAAGAAAAACTTCATTTGGGGTCACAGGATAAAAGGGACAAAATTAAAACACAAATTCTTCAAGGGCCAGTGGAGGTGTCCCAAGGAAACTAAGCCATCACTCTTTTCTCAAATCTCTGCCCTATTTATCAATTGTGTCCTCTAGCTAGACAACAGTCTTCTTTACAAAAGCAACCTTCTTCACTCTGGGATTTCATTTACAGTCATGCATCACTTAAAAACAGGGATACATTATGAGAAATGTGTCATTAGGCAATTTCATCCTGCGTGAACATCGCAGAGAGTACTTACACAGACCTAGATGGCATAGCCTATTCTCCTAGGCTATATGGGATAGTCTATTGCTCTTAGGCCACAAACCTGTACAGTATGTTACTGTACTGAATACTGTAGGCAGTAATAACACAATGGTAAGTACTTGTGTATCTAAACATAGAAAATTTACAGCAAAAATACAATATTATATTCTTATGGGACCACCGTCATATATGTGGTCCATCATTGACTGAACTATCATTATGCAGTGCATGACTGTACTTACTAATGTGTTGGTCCAGCTGTGAAAAGTATCTGTGGGCCAGGGAACAAGGCATAAAGTAAACCATGCCATGACCTCTCCTTCAGAACTGATGTGATTTTTTAAAAATAAGAATGTGTAGAGAATTCCACTGGAGCCCCTTTGCATGGCCAACTGCCTCTTGGTTAAATGAATGATTTCTTGCTTGTGTGGAGCTTCACTGTAATCCCTGCTGTTCTGTTCCAGAGATACAGGCAGCAGAAAGGGGTTCAGATGACTAATAAGACACTCATGGTAAAGATCAGTAAAGCCGATGAAAAATCCAAACTCCATATGCATATTGATTTTGTATTAAATATAGTATTGGCAAAGTTGGATCCATTGGCTTTTCATGATATTCTGTAAATTGTACTTAATTGTCATAAATAGCCTTTATGTCATTCATTAAGAATCTATTAATTCTTTTGTCAACATTCATTGAGCACCTACTACATTATCAGGCATTGCCCGTTATCATGGTGGGAACTTTTCATTCCAAAGAACTATCATACACAATATCCTTGTGTAGGATGGTGAAATAGAAAATTGACTCAGCTGGGAACTAGATAGCCTAGCTCTATCACTGTGTACTTTCTGCTCCTTGGAGTTCAGGTAACTTGCTCACAAAGTGAGAGAACTGAATAAACAAACTCTAAGACTGTCTTCCATTCTTCCCCTCCTATTAGCTGCAACCCCATACTGCTCCATGTGACAGATACAACGAATTGTTGTGAACACCTGGAGTTTATATTAAGGCTTTCTCCAGAATTCAGAAATTACTGGGGGGTCAAGGGGGATTTAATCTCTGCCCTCAGAGATTAAAGTACAAAATCAGCACACAGTGAAGCACAGCATAGGTATG
>NW_012144300.1:601003-606449 GCF_000956105.1 Propithecus coquereli
GCCCAAATAGTAATTTCCCAGCTTTCTTGTCTGTATTTAAATCTACTTGTCCACCAGAACAAACAGAAAGAAAGATGCTATCATTTGTCAAGTTACCAACTAGATAGTTATTGTTTTCCAGCGGTAAAGCAACATCAAGAAAGTGAAAACTGAACCTGACTTGTAGATAGCAAAAAGAAAAAAGTACGAACTAACAAAATTATTGCAAAGGCGAGGCACACAATGGACTTGGTTATTCATCCTCAGTGCTCCATTGTGCTTTGTTCCACTAATATAGTCCTTAATAGTATTACTTTCTGTTGTAGCTACTAGGATGTGAGTTAATTCATTAAGAAGCCAAGTTCCTACTCAAAATAATGTTGTTTAGAGCAGCTGGCACAGAGTTTTGCAACAAGAAATATTCAATAGATGTTTTTGGTTAGAAGAATTTAATGCTATTTGCTTGCTGAAAAGGGAATAGAGGATAGGCACCATGAGAAATAGCACTAACTTCTATTATTTGAACCTTTCAGGTAAAGACAAAATAGATCATTCCTAGACAATGCTGTATGGTGGAAATCACTGACACTTTAGTATCATAGAGACCAAGGTTCAAATCCCAGTCTTGTAGTTATTATCTCTGAACCATAAATTTAATTCTCAATTCTTATCTATTTATACCTGCCTTCCTGAATTGTAAGGAGTGATCATAATTAAATATTAATATAAAGCACCTGCCACAGAAGTGTTTGACTTTTACTTGTTGCTAAATAAAGAGTGCCTACGGTTTTCATACTTTTCATTCCAAATGCATAACTAGTGATGACAGTAGAGACTCATTTCAGCTCAGTGAAGAAGAAATTTTCTAAGAATTAGAGCTTCCCAAAGATCAAATCAACTAATTGTTTATTATGAGGTGGTGACTTCCCCATCATTAAGAGCCTTAAGAAAAACATAAATGACCTTTTACCAAGCGTGATGAGTAGGGAATTAGGTAGTAAGGCTAAAATTCTAGCTTGTAAATGCTAAGTTTCTATGATGCCTTAAAATTCCTGATAGATTCTGACACAATGAGCACAATTTTTCTGACTATTCTTTAAAAGCAAAGATAATGATATTAGACAGAAAGGAGCAAATTTGTCACAAGACATTGAGTTTGGCTTAAATGGTAACTTTACATGTCCAAAAAATTAGTGTTCAGATTCATGATTTTTTTTCCAGCAACAGACTTTAGAAAAATAGAAAGGTCTAAATGTTCCCCAGCCTCTGGCTTCCAATTGTCTATTTAAATAGCTCTCACTGCTCCACTTCATCTTTTTTTCCTCCAGTTGAGAAGCAGACATGACAAAGGTAGGTAAGCAAGTGCTATTGATCAGCCCTAGAAAAATATCCATTTACTTCCAATTCATCAGTATATGCCCTGGGAATTCTCTTCTCCAGCCTCCTGTCTCAGTGGGCTGTAGTTCTCTCTCTTCCTTCTCCCTACTCTATCCAGGAAGAGAAGAAAAAGATCTCTGCTTGTCTCATTCATGGTTTCCTCTCTTCTCTGAAGATTCAGCATAGTTAGCCCTTTAGGGAATTGCCTGGTCTCTCAAGGCAATTTCCCAATAAGGCTTATTCTGTCACCAAATGGAATCCTCATACCACCCACCAAAAGATCAATTTCCCTCCTTTCATTGCAATGCATTTCCTTTCGTCAAATTATATCTGCATGATCCTAGAAAAAAGCAAAATGGGGTAGGGGAGAGGCGGGGAGACACAGATTCTGTGGTTTCTTAGGGCTGAAGGATATTTATGAAATCCCTGAAAAAATATTCAAAATTTCATGGGAGTGTGCATTTGGCTAGATGAGAGCCCATGGCTTAATCAAATTCTTAAATGCTGCATATGATATAAAAATTGGTTAAGAATCGATGTCTTACAGGAGAAAATATTTGCAAATAGTATATTTGATAAGGATCTTATATATAGAATATACAAAAAACTCTGGCAATCCAACAATAAAAAGACAAATAGCCTAATTTAAAAATGGGGAAAAGATTGAAATAGACATTTCTTCAAAGAAGATATATATGTGGTCAATAAACACATGCAAAGATAATCAACATCATTAATCACTAGGAAAAGGGATAAAAACCACAAGATACCACTTCACACCCAGTAGGACGGCTATCTTAAGAAGGACAGATAATAACAAGTATTGATATGGATATGGAACAATTGGAAATTGGTTCTTTTTGACCAGTAGAATATTGATCATAAATAGGTCTATATACAAAAGTATATAGAAGCTGACAAATTACCCCCAATCTTACAGAACTGGCATCAAAGACCACTCCCATAATGCAAATATAAGCATGTCCAGCTACTGGAACCCAAACAATGAGTAACCATCAATGAGAAAATCTTAAATTTGGCATCACTGACACATAGTAGAATCTTGAGATTGTTTCTAAACTTCTCATCTTGTCTAGCCATACAAGGATGCAATGATACTTTCCTCCATGGTGTTGCCATGAATATTAATGAAATTGCATCTGTCACACAATTTAAGTCTTTGATGGAAATGTTCCCTGTGATTCTAAGGTGACATTTACATGCTTTTCTATTTACTAAAGAAAATGTTACCTTGAACACTGTTTGGATATGTTGCTAACAATATTGTTTTATTCCAATAAAATTGAGATATCATGGACAGAAAACTCATCTGAAAGCCAGGTGACCTCGTGTTTCAATTTTTGATTGCTGTGTAACAAGCTAACCCAAAGCTTAGTGGTTTGAAATAACTACAGTATTCCAGTATGACCTCATGATTTTATAGGTCAGGGATTTGGAAAGTGTTGGCCAAGAGCTTCATCTTTAATCCATGTGTCTGTAATAAACTGGAGTGAATGAAGTTAAAGGATTCACTTCCAAGATGGCTTATTACTAATGTGACTGACACTTCAGTGTTTCTCTCTCTCTCTCTCTCTCTCTCTCTCTCTCTCTCTGTGTGTGTGTGTGTGTGTGTGTGTGTGTGTGTGTGTGTGTGTGTGTGTGTGTGTGTGTGTTTCTCTCTGTCCTTCCATGTGGCATCTCATTATCCAGGAACTCTCCACATGCCTGGTGCTTCTGTGGTCTCAAGGAAGACATGCTTCTTTCATGATTCTGGCTTCTAAAAGGGAGGAAGCAGTAGCTGCCTGGATAGTTAAGAGCTATGCCCAGAATTGGCACAGCATTACTTGTGCTTTACTCTATTGGCCAAAGCATTCAGAGCCTGCCCCAATTCAAGGGGAAGGAGAAATACACTCCACCTCTTAGTGAAGAAGGAAAGCATGTTGAATAGGAGATATTGTTGCTGTCCTCTTGAAACCACAATCTCACCCTGGCAAATTGGCCATCAATCTTTTGTGATATTCCCAAGAATTGGTCTCTTCACTTAGAAAATGCAGGAATTGGATCAGGGTTCTACTTAGGATCCTTTGGATACAAGAAACAGAGACACAGAAGTTATCCTTAGAAAATAGAATTCCTCTAGGAAAACACCAGATTGCCACTAAAACAAGCAAGCCCTCAAAGCATCAGCTATGTCCCCTGGCTTCTCTGGGAATGTTGGAATGTGTGGTCTTCCCCTTATGGGAGACTGTTGTCCTTATAAATCTGATTTGATCATTATCCTAACCCTTCCTCACAGGTACACTCTCTGTATCTCTGTAGGGCTGATCAGTTTTAACCCCTAGTCAAACACATTCTCTCCTTAGTTCCAGATTAAAATTCCACAGAAAATCGATTCCTCTTTGCACCATTCCTTCAGTCCTTCACGTCTTTTCCCTACAGGCAATTATATAAGCCTCTTGCTACTCCAAAGATTGGCTGCTTTTTTTTTTTTTTTTGTCAGTTATACCCTTTATTTAATAAGCTGTGGCAGTTAGAAGATGGAGAGTTTGGTGTTGAAGATAAAGATGACGTCACTTAGTACAAAAAAAATGGCCATCTAGAAGGCATGATGATCTCCAAAGTCATTCCAGCTCCAAGTGTGTATGGATTTTGCAAAGGTAATTTCCATTAGCTTGTGCAGTAACACAATAGCCTACTCATTTTGCAATGCCTCATAGAGTGTTCTAAAAAAAGGAGCTACTGCACAGCTTCCATTCCCTAGAGAGAAGAAAGAGTGCTTCAGGGACCCAGCCTAATTTCCTATAGCCATTCTATTATCCCAGCTGTATCTATGGTTTATATTAACCCTTCAGTGCTATTGATCAGCCTGGTCACAATGAAAGAGCTTTATTGAATTCCAAGTAATGGAAACTCATTACATGGCCCAGATAATTAATTACCAATTCTTTCCTTTTAGTGAAATTGAAACTGGCTGTAGAGAACATGCTGAGTGAGCCCAGTAATGCAGCCCGTTTAAAGCTTTATTTAATGCCTATGAGGAGCTCTCTACACTAGCCTTGGAGATGTGTTTGATGTACTGCAAGCCCTTTATACAACCCAAGCACTTTCCTTTAAAATAAACTATCTTTTCAAATGGACTCTATTGAAAGGAGGAGGCACTTAAACCACACAAAGCAAATAATCAAAACAAAAATATAAATCATATAAAGATGGAAATAAGGCATTGCTTCACTGGTACTTATAAACCAGGTCATCAAAATGTTTTGAAAACCACTGAATAAGTCAGAAGTAGGGCCTGGGTTCATGTCTTCAATATTGTCTTTTATTCTCCTTGTCCCATACCATTGCTAGGCCCAAGGCTGACGCAATTTTCAAAGAATAGTGAGTTACTCAGTTAGTAATACCTAACATCTGTAGAAAACTGATAACATCATCACCAGCATGGAGTGAAAACCAAGGAAGACGGTAGTTACAAATAATAGTTGGCATTGATGGAACACCTATTATGTACCAGGCACTGTGCTAGCTCTTTTACATATATTTTGTCATTTAATTCTCACAACTCTACAATATGGGTTACATTAATACCTATTTTGAAGATAAGAATAACAAAGCTTAATCACACTGCCCGAGGTCAGGGCTATAATTCCAGGAGTTCAAATTTAGGTCTGCATAACTATTAAAGCCTATTCCATCCACTATTCCATACTGCCCCCCTCAAAACTGATATGATAAAAGACGAGTAATTTCAAAAATCATTTACAGGAAACATGAGAAAGACTTGCAGTTTATGCGAAGATCAAAGTGCAACATGGAAACAATAACTATGCTTCAAGTTAAAGCATAGGAGAAAATAGTTTTATTACCATCATCTCTCTTCCAGTGGCAGTATGGAAAGTAATGGTAATTTATGTTTTGCAAAACTTGTCCCTAAGATATTTGAAACCTGGACGTCAAGTATAAAACCTAGATATGGGCTGGCCATGGTGACTTACGCCTATAATCCTAGAACTCTGGGAGGCCGAGGCGGGAGGATCACTCAAGGTCAGGAGTTCGAGACCAGCCTGAGAAAGATCAAGACCCCCTCTCT
>NW_012144300.1:606499-607180 GCF_000956105.1 Propithecus coquereli
AGGAGTTCAAGACCAGCCTGAGCAAGAGCGAGATCCCGTCTCTACCAAAAAAAAAAAAATAGAAAGATATTAGTTGGACAACTAAAAATATATAGAAAAAATTAGCTGGGTATGGTGCCTGTACTCCCAGCTACTCGGGAGGCTGTGGCAGGAGGATTCCTTAAGCCCAGGAGTTTGAGATTGCTGTGAGCTAGGCTGATGCCACATACACTAGCCCAGGCAACGGAGACTCTGTCTTCAAAAAAAAAAAAAAAATCCCTGAGGCCTCCTGACCCATACAATCTTGAAGGTCCAGGATTCTTCTTAAAGGCCAGAACCTAATGTTTCAAAGCAATCTTAAATATATACTTAAACAAAGATTTCAAGGGATTTTATCATATGTCTAGTTCTTTCTACCCCTTTCATTCTTGCCCACCCAGTAAGGGATTCTTTTTCCCCACATCTTTCCAGTGGAGTCTGCGAGGCCCCTCAGTGCCAGCACATCTGGGAGAGGGAACCAGAGCAAACCCAGAGGCAGAGTGCATTCACTGTGCCACGTAATTAGAGGGTTCTAAGTCCTAAATTCCCTGTTCACCAATATAAGACCTTTTTATTAAAAATACTGGTTTTCAATCCCCAGTGCATCCATGAGATAACAAGGCATAAAAAGAAACTGGATGACATAAACTAGGTACATAAAGG
>NW_012144300.1:619545-622391 GCF_000956105.1 Propithecus coquereli
AAAACATAATTATTACTTAAATTATGTACTTAAGTTACTTCACAGGGTACTCCTAAGAATTCACTCTACACAGAAAATTAAAATTGACTTCTTGTGGGTAGAGTTTATGCAAGTAAAATAATGCAGATACCTTATCAGTTGACTCAAACTGACTTGAATAGGCTTTGGCCCTACCTCAAAGTATATACTTTCAATTTCAGATAAAACTCATATATGAAACAGTTTTAATCCCTACAATGACCATAAACATTTTAAATTAATCAACTAGTTTCCCAGCCAGCTTGTCTAGGCTAAGAGGATTTCCAATATACCACAGGTTGCTTCACAGGAGGCAGAGTGAGACTTTGTATCACACACACTTTGAATTCCTAACATCCTCTTATCTCCCTTTTCCTAAAACTCCACTCCTTTCTGTAGCTGTCTTACAGCTATCTAACTGCCTCCCACCCCCCAAATCCCCATTCCTCAGCCATCATCACTGGCCCTCTACCTCCCGTTGTCTCTTCCTCACCTTTCCTATAGAGACCAACTGAGATCCTTTTGCATTCTCCAGTTCTGTATCCCCACTCATTACCTGCTCAGAATAAGAAAGGCCCAGGGCCAAAAAAGAAAAAAAAAAATAGGAATGAATGAAAGAACGAAAGAATGGAAGGAAGGAAGGAAGGAAAGAATCCTTTAGAAACTATAAAAAGTAAAGTAAAATCAAAGGTTGCACCTGCATATATTTTAATTTGTATTCAATTTGCATTTAAAGAACTATTTAAGCAGATCTCCATTCATTCCCAGAAAGCCTCCTTAATGGGTCTTTTACTTATAAAATGTAAAACAAAGACCCGGTGCTGAAATTAATGTTTTTGAAGAAATTTGTCACCAGCAAAGAGTCAAAACTCTGCTCTGATGATGAGGTGGGAAAATTAAAACTCCTCTGTGGGGTGGAGGAGATTGCATCTAGGAAGCACAGGTTCAGAAAGATGAGTTGCTTGGTGGGGAGATGTGGGCAGTGGAATCTATGAGAGGCTCAGCGTCTTAGTTGGGGTCTGATTTCCATTGGTTAGAGTGACAAGGGCCAGAGTTCGACAAAACAATTCTTGGGCGACTTGATGTAGTTTTTGACATAGCAAGGTTGAAGAAGAAAAGTATATATATCTATATAGCTATGCAGGGGAGAGGAGAGGGTTGTAGGTGTTTTCTAGTTTATATAGAATGAATTAGAGGCCTAAAGTGAGGATGTGATAAAGCAAGCCAAGTGGCTGTCTAGATATCTGTGGGAAGAATATTCCAGGCAAAGCCAACTCCAAGTGCAAGTGTCCTGAAGCAGAACTGTGCTTGGCGTGTTGAAGCATAGCAGGGAGTCCAGGGTTGCTGGAGCTGATTGAGGAAGGAGGGAGAGTGGGTAAGGTCAGAGGATGGTGGGGTGGCATGATTCTTTTTGGGCCACTGTAAAGACCACTTTTACTCTAATATAATCAAGAAGACTCTAAAGAGAGCTTTAAGATGGGAAGAAAATGTTCATGTAAAACTGGATATTATTGAAGTGATGTAACAATATTTTTTCATTATGCAAGGGCTTACTATGGTGCAAAAGAAAAATTAGCAAAATGAAAATGATGCCTAGGCATTTTCAGATAAAAATGTCATATACATAAATTAAAGACAAGATTTTGGTCTTAGGCATCTACCAACTGATAAAATCATAAAGGTAACAAAGTGAACTTAAAATTTAACAAAGGATTGTCAAAAGAGCCTCAGTGGTGTCAGGTATATATGCATGAAGTCATATTTCTGGACCTAAGTGTCCTAATCCTATAAAATGAGGGATTTAAATGGTATTATTCTTATGGCCTCTTACTGAAATTGGGGATTTGCTGCTGATATTTGATGGCCCAGGGCTCATGTCTGAAATGAAAGGAGTATACCTAAATTCAGCAGTCACAAATATGAAAGAAAAAGGAGGAAGGAAACATTGTTTCCATTGAAACATCAGGAAGGTACGACATATTTGTATTTAAATTCATCAACTAAGCAATCCCTAGAACATACAGAAGGAGAAACTAAGGTAATTGTTATAAGAGATTTCCACAGCTAACCCAGACAAATAGAGGTTACACAGATAATATTTTTGTAATAAAAATTACAAAACTGCCACAGAAGTAAGATAAAGAAGCAATGGGACACTTCTACTATCCAGGTATCTACTGGAGTTTTTCTTGTAAAAGTGAAGCATCTAATAAATGCTTGTCTTGCTGAAAAATTTATCTTTTGGAAGATGGAGGGAGTAAAAAGAACATTGTGGGCAAGACGTAGATGAACAAGGAAGAATTGGTTCATGAATATGAAATTGACAGATACGTATGCTGGATCTTAGGAAGGCCTATTTCAGGGAGCTTAGAGTGAAAAATGAAATGATGCCATGGATAGGAGACCATGGAATAGAATATCACTTACATGAAAAGGGAGGTTTTAATACATAAAATTTGACTGCATAACTGTAAGTAGGTGAAACTGAGGGGAAAGAGGAAAGAGGTCTTAAGAAACCAAAAAAGACAAAGGCACTCTTAAGTGCAGGTGTTAAAAGCATGAAGGGAAAGACAATAAGAATAGGTCACAAAGCACTTCATTAGCTTTGTTGAGGTTTAATAAATTTAAAATGTTCAACATTAGTCTTAATTTTCCTTAGAGATCAGATGTTTAGAGCTGCTCTGACCAAGACGCTAGTAACAAGGTACTTACAGCTATTGACTACTTAAAGTGTGGCTAGTTCAAATTCCAGATATAAGTGCAAAATATACTTAGTACAAAAGACAATATAAAGAAAGAAACTATATCTTAATGATATTTATATTGAT
>NW_012144300.1:622631-635017 GCF_000956105.1 Propithecus coquereli
TAAGGGGATAGAAAAAGAACAAAGACTTGGAATAATGCTAAAGAAAGAAAATGAAAATTCTTTAAAACCGTATATAAGACCAAAAATACATAAAAAGAATAGGCCTTCATCTTGGGGGTGCAGGGGTGGAATAGAAGTATATGTCCAGAGCAGGGCAAGCTGTATCTGCATGTTGTTGATAAAACTTTATACAATCTGGGGCACGCAATGACAAATTTGAATATGTCTTGACAAAAATGAAAGGAATAATGATATGTTTTAGGCAAAGGCACTTTAGAAATGGAAAAAATGCTACATAAATATGTCTCAAGAGTGGCCCACTTCACCAACATTGGGATATGAGAAAGTCACATCTCTTTTATATTCTAAAAAATGGAAGTCTACTATCTTTTTCTTGAAGTCCACACTTTCCTGGCTTCATCTCCCCCAAAATGACATTCCAAAAACCTAGGCATACTCAATGTATCCCAAAATATTCAATTCTGCTAAGAAGTATCACAAGAGGAAAAAGAACTGCATCTAATCTGTTGTCGTACAAGTGCTCTCGCAGCTGCCACAAGGTGGCATTGTTGAACACTGGCGCCTGCACAGCCCAGTAGTCACTGTCCACCTCCAGTCCAAATCCCTTGAAAAGAATCTCCCACCTATAAACTCTCCATCTTCTTTTCTTCTCTCCTGTTATTTCCCACTGAACTCCAAATATTTGCAGATCTTTAAAATGCAAAACATATTCACCTTCCACATTTAAATTGCTTTATAGAATATTTTCTTAAACGAAGATAATTCCTTTCCTTCTGTGATTCTGCCCACTAAAATTACTTTTATTCTCATCTTGCTACATCATAAATGATGCAATAGGAAGTTACAAGAGGATATGGTATAAAGATATTAGCACTTCTCACAACTGCAATGGGCTACCTTGGGAAGTAGGCAGTTCCTAAATGCTGGATAATTTTAAGCAGATTCTAGGTGACTATTGTCAAAAAAAATTTTAAGAAAAGTGTGCAGGAAAGAGCCAACTTGTGTTGTTTAAACACTTCATATTCCCATGAAAGACCTGTTTTTAGGGGTGGCCCTTGGCCAGTTTCTGGGAACTGAGATCTTGGAATGTTCTGTCTCCTAAGAGTGTTTTGCGTACCTTAGCCTTTGGGTCACACTGTACCAGTTGGTCCAGATATTTTACGCTAACAGTGTGAATTTTGTTAAACACCCATCTTCTCTCTGGGGTTCTAAAGCTTAAGCAACTGAGTTCAGACAGGAAGGTACTATTTTGGCTGACCTTCAATAAAAACCTGGATACCCAGGCTCCAGCCAGCTTCTCTAGCTGGCAACAGTTTGCTGTAAATTTTTCCTGGGGAAGTAAGCATGACCTAGGAGACTCCACCTGGAGGGAGACACTTGGAAGATTGTGCCTCATATGCCTTTTCCCTTTTGATGATTTGATTTTGTATCCTTTTATTGTAATAAGCCATAACTATAACAATCCATGAGTCCTGTGACTCCTAGTGAATCACTGAGTCTGAGATGACCTTGGAGACAGAGTATATCTATATGGATGAGAGATTCCTCTTTACATGCATATTAATCTGCATATAAGACTCCTACCATCTAGGAACCTGCAATAAAATCCACCACATTAAAAAAAACACACTTTAACACACATAGGAAATTTTATATACTGAACTAATTTGTGCTGAATAAACACTGAGTAAAATAAAATCAGAGCATAATTAAGAAAGTTGCTTGATCAGGGGATACTTTGTGCATGAATTTTGAAGTAGGAAATAAAATGCTAGGGAAAAAATTGGCAAAAAAAATATGTTTAGCGGTACTTGAGGAATGTAAGAATATACACGTATATGAAAGATTACAAGCAAATTTACTTGTCAGTGGAGAAGATAATAAGGACTGAAACTGGAGGTATGAAATTTAAAGATACATGAACTGACCAAACGGTGGCTATCATCGAAAGAAGGAAAGTTACATAAATTTCATAAAATTATGGACTGATGTGATGGAAAAATCTTCTAAAATATACTAGTCCACCTTCCTCATCCCATTTATACTCTTTTCAAAGTAGCATGTTTCATTTACTGCACGGCCAATATTACAACAATAGAAAATCAAAAACATCCTGAATTCCACTATTATAGTGTATAGAGTGTGACTCTATAGACTATGGGTTCTTTGCCTTTTAGTAGCAATGTTACCTTGGATAAGTCACAAGTTACTTTTAATAATAGTAAAATCCTATAATATAAGGATACAAACCAGAATACATACAAATTCCAAACGAGAGTACCCATATAATTTGCCCTAGATCACTTGACTAGTTAACAGCAGAACCAGAGCTAATACCTAGATTGCCTAATCTTTAGTCCAGAAGTCATTTTTCTCTACCATGTTTAATATAAAGAAAAGCTGTGGACAAATTTTCAGGGACGTAATGGTTGAACAGAAATAGATTATTTATTAGCAATAAGAAGCAGACCCAATTCAACCATAGAGCTCCAGAGAAACTAAGAAATTGGAGGCAGTTGTAGTCATGGCAAACAGTGGGTGTAAAACAGGGAATTGTGTGAAAGTCTGTAAAGAGCAAATGGACCTTTAAGTTCCCATCCCCATTCAATATAGAAGATAAAAAATCTCCACCCCACATCTCAGGAGAAGAAATAGAATCTCTGGAGCACTTGAGCCATAGAACTCTGCATCTAATGACACCAAACATATGAAGTTTGTGGTTGAGGCATTTGTCTGAAAACAAAACCCAAACACAGAAAAGAAGAATGCTGTATGATTCCATTCATATGAACTTCAAGAGCAGGTAATACTAATCAAGAAGGATAGAAGTCTGAGTTGTCAGGGACAGCGGAATCATCGACAGGGAAAGGATACCTGGAAACTCTATCGGCATGGAAATGTCCAACACCTTGATGTAGATGAGAGTGAAACAGGTTCATACAGATGTAAAAAATTTGTGAAGCTATGCAGACAAATTTACATATTTTACTGAATGTACTGCATATCTCAATTTATAAAAAGAATCCAAGAGTCTGCTAGCATCAAATTTAAACTTTTCAAGCTCAGTCAAGTTTTCAAAGAAACATGAGAAACGAAGTTCCCAGTGTGGAATTGATCCCTTATTTTGGTTCTGTTTTTCACCAGAATACTTGATTCTCAACTTTCACAATGGGGTGAAATTTTTCCTGACTTTAAGTTAGCTGACCTTGTTGTCTCAGAATTTTCTTCTCGTTTATATAACTATCCCATCCCCATTTTATTCCTCCAACCCTAACCACTGCTTCTAATGATATTTGGATATACATGTTTTGAAAAGAATATACAACACATTATTCACGATCTTTAATAAGCCAATCAGCACAAACTTCCTGTCATTATTTACTCTTATTTATTCCCCTCCCAAGGCTATTATTTTAACTTCTATCACCATGAATTGGTGTTCTTTGATATGGAACTTTATATAATGGAATAATAAAATAGGTACTATTTGGTGTGGAGCTTCTTTCATTCAACATAATGGTTTTGAGAAACAGTAGTTGGACATGTGCAGGCAGACAGGCTTACCTGCACAAAACTGAAGACAGAGGGGAGTCAGGATCCGGAATCAGTTCTACCCACTGTGATACAGAAAGTCCAGGAGCACCTTATCAGTTGCCAATTATAGAGACAGGTCCAGTCAAGCAATGGAACAAGATACTTGAAGGTTTGGCAACAGACAATAGGCAAATGTTGCAGTGAGAAGGTTGAGAGAATGAATAGCCAAAGAGACAGAAAAAGATTCTGAAAGGAAGTCATGGTAATTTGACAGAAGGTGGACTGCTACAGTGGGAATTCGGGAGCAAGAAAGCCACGGAAGAAAGGAATGCATAGCGAGGAAAATTTGTCATCAGATAACAGAGCACCAGAACATTGATCTGGGGCCACAGAAGAAGGAGGGCAAATAACCACTGTGTTCAGGGACAGGAAACATAAGGGGCAAAAACCAAGCAAGTGTGACTTTACTCCTTGTTTTTCAAGTGCTATGCTTTTGAATCATTTGGTCTGCGAGTAGGATGAGGCTATCTGTCTATTGTGCTTTATGAAGAAGAGGGAGGAAGAGTGGGAAATCTTAGGCAAGGTCAGAGATAAGTAGGCATTGCTTTACTAAGTGTGGAATCCAATGACAAAAATTACTGGAACAATTTCTGCTTGACAAAAAGATGTCCAAAGCTAAATTGGAAACCCACAATTTCACATCAAAGAAATCTCAGTTGGGAAAGAATTTGTCAACTTTTCAGAGCTCTTTAGAAAAAGGAATTTATCCATGTGACAGATTATCCAAAGTGGTTCATAGTCCTACATCAAAATTTCCTCAGTCTTCTCCCAAACCAGTGATACATAATTTTCAGGGATAGATTCCCTCCTCCACCAATCTGTATTTTCAATAAGCTCCTCGGGTGATTCTTACACATATGAAAGTTTGAAAAATATTGTTTTAGACTATTCAAGAAATAATTATAATTGTCAGCCATGCCATGTGATAATGAATAGTTAACTTTAAAAAAGTCAATTATTATATATTTGGGGGTATTTAGATCTTGAATCCAAGGATTAGTTACAAATCAATTTATAAGAGAGTTAAAATTCTGACTCCATGAATTTGTTTCCAGGGCTATTTTGTCAATACAATTTCTGGTCATCATTATTTGTATAGGTCTAATTTCATCAGTACATATTTAATGATAATATATATCCTTAGTTCCAAACATGAACTTATGTGTCTTGACTAAATTCATAGATCCCTCCATGTCCCACAATAAAATGTAGTTAAAAGAATCAAAAACAATGCAATTGTTCCTTGGAGAAATATCTTTGAGAAAGTTTTGTTTGAGGACAAAAAAGAAATTAGTTTTTATAGTAAACTGAGGCAGCCACATTTTATCTCATAACCTTGCCATTTTCCCATCAGTCTACACTGAAGAACAACTTAGCACACAAACACACAGCTAATGTATTTATTGTTGTGTAGTTGAGAACATAGATTACCACATCACACAGGACTTCCTTTATAAGCAATCACAAGATTTTTGAGATGAAATCCTGGTTTTCTCCAGAGTAACTCATTTGTTCTTATGGAACTGGAGCTATCCTAACTGAATTTACTGTTATTTTGCCTCTCCCTAAACTTAAAGCTAAAATTTTTACTCACTTTTCGATACTTATTTGTGCCTTCACTCTACCCTGGTTTCACTATTTTCTCAATTTTCTCTTTTATTATCATCCAATCTCCATTTTCTTATAAATTTCACTATTTACCATATATATTAATTTAAGAACAAGTGCTATTAGAACAAGAGCTGGTAGATTAAAGAATACCATCTCATTAAATTCTACATTGTAGACAAGTTTCTGACATTAAACCAATTTGAAGTTCCTAATAGCTCATGCTAGTTTCAAGTCCCACATAAATTCCTTTGAAAATCTGAAGAAAATATAAAAAAATATTTTCAAGTTCCTTGATGTTAACTTTATTTCATAGAAAGGGAAAAGAAAGAAAAATATAAAATCTAAGAATTTTCAGGAATATGTATGACCAGTTAAAACATTGCACAGTAATGTTGTTGATTTGTCATTTTAAGGCATGAAAATGTACTTTTTATCTTGATATTTTTCTAGATGAGTGTTTTATTGTTAAATTTTTGCAGATATAAAATTATTTCAATAAAAAAATTATTTCATTGTTTCTGTTGCATTTGGGTATGTTTTTATGATTCTCTTCCTTTGGCAACAGAATGACTTTTTTTTTCAATCTTCCAAGTCACATTATCATTTACATATTAATTTCTCTCTCTCTCTATTGATACCCACATGTATGTTAATATATATGTATGCACATATATATATATTCTAAAATAGCACACACCTGATACATTCTTCACAAAGAAACATAATTATATAAATGATGTTTACATAGGGTTTTTATGTTTTTCAACAAAACATATTTAACATTAATTTTGAACTTGAAAACTGAAAGGTAACATAGGGCAAATATTTTATTTTGATGGTACATACAAACTGGGAAAACTGAGGTTTAGAAAATGTGTTTCTGGCTTTCCAAAATTGACACAGCAATTGAATTCAATACTTCTATTTCTAAGTCAATACAATGCCTAGCACAGTGCTTAACGCATAGTAGGTTTTTTTACGCTAAAGAGAATTATTTTATTTATTTATTTATTTATTTAATATCAGCATATTACAGGGGTACAAATGTTTCAGTTACATGAATAGCTTTTGTACAATTTGAGTCAAAGTTATAAGTGTTTCCATCACTCAGATAGCGTGCATTGTGCCCGTTAGGAGTGAATTTACCCATCCCCTCCTCCCCCTCCCACCTGCTTGAATTCCATTAAATTTTACTACCATATGTGAACATAAGTGTTAATCAATTATTAATAGTTCCAATTTAATAGTGAATACTATGTGGTGTTTGTTTTTCCATTCTTGAGATACTTCACTTAGAAGAATGATCTCTAGTTCCATCCAGGTTGTTACAAAGGGTTCAAAAAGGTTCACCATTTTTTTTATGTCTGAGTAATACTCCACGGTAGATACATATACAACATTTTACTAACCCACTCATGCACTCATGGGCACTCGGGCTGTTTCCACATCTTTGCAATTGTGAATTGTCCTGCAATAAATATTCGAGTGCAGGTGTCTTTCTTATAAAACGCACTTTTTTCCTTCGAGTAAATACCCAGCAGTGGAATTGCTGGATCAAGCGGTAGGTCTACTTTTGGTTCTCTGGGGTATCTCCGTACTATTTTCCATAGAGTTTGTACCAGTTTGCAGTCCCATCGATAGTGTATAAGTGTTCCTTTCTCTCTGCATCCATGCTGCATCTGTTGTTTGGGGACTTTTTGATAAAAGCCATTCTCACTGGCATTAGGTGACACCTCATTATGGTTTTGATTTGTATTTCCCTGATGATTAGACACATTGAGCAGTTTCTCATGTTTACTGGCCATCAGTCCATCTTCTTTCGAAAAGCTTCTGTTCATGTCTTTTGCCCACTTTTTAATGAGGTCGTTTGATGTTTTCTTGCTTATTTACTTGAGTTCTTTGTAGATTCTGGTTATTAGCGCTTTATTGGATGACAGCACGCAAATATTCTCTCCCATTCTATAGGTTTTTCATTCACTCTATTGATTCTTTCCTTGTCTGTGCAGAAGCTTTTTAATCAGGTGTCATTTATTTATTTTTGTTTTTGCTATGATTGCCTTTGGGGTCTTCTTCATAAATTCTTTGCCTAGGCCAATGTCTATAAGAGTTTTTCCAACCTCTTCTTCCAGAATTCTTATACTCTCATGCCTTAGGTTTAAGTCTGTTATCAACTGTGAATTAATTTTTGTGAGTAGTGAGTGATATGGATCCTGTTTTAGTCTTCCGCATGTGGCTACCCAATTTTCCCAGCATCATTTATTGAATAGGGATTCTTTTCCCCAGTGTATGTTTTTCTCTTCTTTGTCAAAGATTAGATGGCTCTACGAGGATGGTTTTATATCTGGGTTCTCTGTTCTGTTCCATTGGTCTACATCTCTGTTCTTGTGGGATGACTTCAATTTTTTCCCATTCAGTATGATGTTGGCTTGATGTAAATGAAGGGTGGAAATGCCTCCTGTCTTGGTGAGAAAAAAGTGTATGTCAACCTCTACTTGGAACATAAAAAATCTCACAGAATCTCCAATATGGAAATTAATATTTGACTCACCTGGATATAAAACAAAAAAGAAGGTCAATAGCATTTTTCTGATAATGAACGTGCAGGGTACCAATACAGTCAATTTTGAATCCCTACTTTAACTATTCTTGATCTTCAGATTGTTTTGTTCCTTAGTTTTACTAAATTACCCTCAGGAGGATTAAACTTTGCTTAGATGAATTTCAATCATCACAAAACTTCAACAAGCCAAGTTATGAATATTTAGCCTTCTCCTCATATTCAAAATATCTAAATAAAGATGAGAACATAAAGAAAATGGCCCCTAACAGGCATGATTACCAACTTTAAAGAAATGCCAGTGTCTATGGATTTGAAATATGAAATGTATTTAATATTTAAAAGGCTCTCTAACAAGGTATGAACTTCCCTCTTCAATTAATTATATTGATTCCGGCACTTGTCTTCCTTTCATTTAAAACATTCAAACAAAGTGTCTCAAGTATTTGGATTCGGTACTGGAGGAGAAACAGACATTGGCATAAGTTGTTCAGAGGTGTGATGAGAAAGGAGTTTTAACAATGTGAAAAAAATGCACAACCAACTTCCAATATCCTACATTTGATGTTGTTGCTGGTGCCATCAAGCAAACACTAAATAACAACAAGCAAATTCTGTTGAAATGTTTAGCTAAATGGAACCAAAACAGTCACAGTTGACAATTTCATAAATACATTAATTAGAAATGTCTCCAAATAGCATGTGATTTTGAATTATTAACATAAAACACTGCATTATAAATGACTGCAAATTGCATTCCCAGTGTTCCCCATGCTTAATTTATCATGCCGTAGGAAAATTTGCAAATCACGTCATTGTTTTATACTTAATGGCTAGTTTTATGTGTATATTATTTCCTTAAGATAAAATTCAATCACACCATACATACGTTTCATGTATCATGCTGTAACAGATACACTAAGTTGGGTCAAAAAATGGCCCATCTCCCCTTCATAGGGTTTTTTTGTATTCACAGTGATTTATTGTGAAGATTCCACTTAAGTTCCTGGCTACCCTCCTCTGTCTCAGTGTTCTTTCTCCCTCAGGGATGCATTCCATTCATAATGATACAAGACTTTTACTAAGCTGTCCAAAGCATGGCTTTTCGTCAGTGAATACTTCTTGATATCATATTTTACACACATAGAGATCAAGCTCTAAGTACACAAGGGCCAAGAATCTGGCCAAACTTAACCTTGATGGGTGTTGTCATTCACACTGCAAGGACAAATTCTGATATGCTCCTTCATTTGAAAGGAATGGTCTATATGAAAAATTTAAAGTATTATAGTTTACCTATGCATATATCTTTCCACTCTGCTCATTTCTTATGATTTTACCTTTTGCTTCATATTTAAATTGCTATTGGATCCAAGCACCTACTAAATAAGTAGTTTTTCCCTTATGATTGTTTGGGGGATTTTTTTAGCTGTAGGATCCCTTCATGAAATAACATTTTAAAAACCACTAATTCTCCCCAGTCTGAATAGAGTAAGTCTTATCCAGATATTTGAGAAGCTAATATAGTATGAACTTTAAAATTACATACAAAACGATTTATACTTAAGTGTAAGCATTTAAGGAGGGGAACCTGTCCTGATTCTTCCTTCTAATACAGCTTCCTTTACTCCTCCAGGGATATCAAGATGCTGATTCACCCACATTCTATTAAGAATAGTCACTGGTGAAAAAGTCATGCACCATACTGTGATTCTCTTCTCATCTTCACATTTCATCTGTGTTGCCAGAGCCATACCTCAACTACTCTCCTTTCTTTGTGTTTGGATCCCTTTTGTAACTGGTGGTATTATTCTGCTTTTAGTTAGGGGAAGAGAAGAGGCCCTTAGGCCTTATCTATTGCAGGCCATATGTTCCAGCTCAATTCACCGGTGTTCTGAAGCAGAGACTCATGTACAAACCCAGCTAGCAATGAAATGTTTTCTTTTGATATTGAGTTCCAGGCAGTAGATTATTCATTACAACAATGTTGTAACTATTAGACAGGGATTTAAAAATAATTATAACTAGCATATTAAAGGGAGTAGTGGAAAGTGGGTACAGTAGGTAACTTCCTCATCATAAACAAATGAAGAATTTAAGAGCAAAATGGAAAATAATAAGCACAAGAAAATAATTATAAGGATTGACAGCTTAATCAACAGACTATTGACAGACTAATAAATAGACTGGATATAACTGAGGAAAAAATGTGTGAAACTAGGGAAAGATCAATAGAAATTATCCAAACTAAAATGTAAAAGCAAGAGAGAAATAAAACAGAGTATCCAAGGACTAATATGTATGCAATTGGAGCCCCAGAAGATAAAGTCAAGAGAGAAGGCTAAATAAATATTTGAAGTGATGGTGGCCAAGAATTTTTCAAAATTAATGAAAAAAATAATTTAAAAAACAAATCCAAAACTTTCTGGGAACTTCAAGGTTGCATATTTGTGCATGTGCTCACACATGCATTCATACACACAAATATATGCATGGAAATGTATAGCCACTGAAAATATCCTTTAATTCCTTAACAATGAAGGTAAAATAAAGACTTTTGAGACAACTAACGCCTGAGAGAATTCATTTCCAGATAATATGCACAATAAAACATTAAAGAAAGTTGTTCAGACAGAAGAAATATGATAGTAGATGGAAATTTAGACCTACTCAAGTAACTGAAGAAAGCCATAAATGGTAACAGTCAGGGCAAATAGACTTTTTTTCCTTACTTTTAATGCTTTTAAAAGTACTTGATCATCAAAAGTAAAAATAGTAACAATGTATTATGAGTTAAGAATATATGTAAAAGTAAAATGTCTGACAAAAACAACAAAGAATGAAAGGGAGGACCTGGAAGTATGCAATTGTAAAAGTCTTACACTTTGAAGTGGTGTAAGACTATTTTAAGAAAGACTGGTAAGTCAAAGATGTACATAGTAAGTAATAGAGCAACCTTCCCCTCCAAAATAGGTGTAATTAATACACGGATAATAAAGACAAACAAAGTTTGAAAATATTCCAGTGACCCAAAAGAAGAAAGAAAAAGAGGAAAAGGAAACAAAAAACAGATGAGTTAAAGAGAAGGCAAAAGTAAGATGGTAAACTGAACAGTTGCATTTAATGAAAATGGTCACACATCTCAATTAAAAGTCAGATATTAAGATTAGATTTGAAAAGCAAGATCCAACTTTATGTTGCCTATAAGAAATTCACTTAAAATGTAACAACAGAGATCAAAAGAAAAGAGGTAGGAATAACATACCATGCAAATACTCATCAAAGAAAAGCTGAAGTGACTATATTAACATCAGATCCAATACACTTCACAACAAGGAATATTATCAGGAATAGAGACATTATAATCATGAAAAGGACAATTCAAGAAGACCTAACAGTCTCAAATGTATAGGCACCTAATAACAGGATTTCTAAATACACAAAGCAAAAACTGATAGAAAAAAAGAGACATTCACAGTTAAGTTGAAAAGTTTAATACTCTTTTCTTAGTAATTGATAGAACAAGTAGACTGAAACATTGTAAGGACATAAAAGATGTGAAAAATACTATCAAACAACCAAGATATACCCTATTATGGCCTAATTTTGCTGAACAATAAGAACAACATATAAAAGGTTGGTTGATATTATATTTTTCAAGGATTTGTTTATCTCATTTCTTTCTATTATTGTAAAAATGTCCATGAGTACTTTCCTGATATTTTTTTGGAATTGACTTCGGTCCAAAAGTTATAAAATAGGAGCGCTTTCTCTGGGACAGTTTATATTGAAAGAAAGTGACTAGAAATCATCACATCAAGACATCCACCATGTAACCAGATCAGATAAATTTACAGTTATACCCAAAGCACTGTATTTTGATCTGTTTTTAAATTTATGCTTAAAAATTTCATTCCCTTGGCTGCCAATGGAGAATTAATATGCCATAAAAATCTTGGTTATTCACATGGAGATTATTACTTACATATATATTAATTGTGAGGGAAGCATTATTTAAGTGACTTACAAGATGGGGTCTTTGACATCCCCATCTTGCTATTTCCCTTATCAAAACTAAAAACCATATAGATTTTGAATATAAACATTATTTGCTTCTATTTTCTTGAGTGAACATTTTTATTTATCCTAGTTATGTGTATTCCTAATCTCAGTTTTGCTCTTGAAAGCACAGATGTAGTGTAAAAAATTAAAGCATAATAGGAATCTCTTTGAAATCTCTAAAAATCAGGCAGGTTATTAAGTGTATACTCAACAGTGTTCTGGTGCCTCAAATGAATAACGATCCAAAGGAAATTATTTAAATCAAGATCCTCTTGCCATGCATTGTGGCTCATGCCAGTAATCCTAGCCCTTCGGGGGGCAAAGGTGGGAGGATTGCTTGAGGCCAGGAGTTCAAGACAAGCCTGGGCAACATAGCGAGACCTTGTCTCTATAAAAAATTTAAAAATTAGCTGGCCATGGAGGTATGTACCCGTAGTCCCATCTACTCAGGAGGCTGAAGCAGGAGGATCACGTTAGCCCAGGAGTTCAAGGTTGCAGTGAGCTATGATCATGTCACTGCACCACTCCAGCCTGGGCAACA
>NW_012144300.1:636267-637395 GCF_000956105.1 Propithecus coquereli
CCTGAGGACTGTCTGTAACTTGTTTTATTGTAATAAGCAGACAAGATTCACGGACTTGCCTGCATAATTTGAATTAATTTCTTTTATAGTTGACAATATTATCAAAATGTTGATTCTGAAATTATAATTTTACATTGATTCCATCATCTTAGATTATTAGCAGTCTTTAAATGAAGTGATCTATCATAATCAATCTTATCTTCCATCATGTACTTCCTGGTACTAAAAAGTAAGATTAATTCTAATTAATGTCAGTTGATTCAGTCAGTTGTATTATTGTTTTCAGTCTTGTTACTGCACTGGTATCACTAAAAATGATTACGCATTTCTCTACTAATTTTACCTCACAAGATAACGTGATTTCTACCAAAGAAGTGTTACAGTTAATCTGACTATCCCCCACATATAACAAATGTAACGGGTAAGTTACAGAATTTGATAAAGTCCTAAAATATAGTAGTTTACTTAACATGTAATGTTCTAATGTTCTGTTTACAGTGTAGGCTAACAGGTTCAGTACATGGAAGTAAAATTCATAATTTTTTCTTCCATTTCCAGTTGAAAATCGGTGGAAGAAATGTTTCCTTTTCTCAAGATCAATCCCTACGCCTGCACTTTTGGTACTATCCTCTTCCCCCCAGGCAGCTTAGGACATCCCTTTATCACCATTTCTCCTCTTCAGGAACCATTTCCTTTCAACTATTGCCTTTTTCTATTCATATATCTTTTTTCAATTCTAGATCTCCTTTCAACTACCACCTTTTCCTCTCAGTACATAAACTTGCTTTCAATCTCACACAGCTGAAGAAACAAATAGAGACATAAAACCTGAATCACCATTTTCTTCATTTCTCCCTCCTCCTTTTTCAGCAGATCTGGAAAGAGTTGTCTACATTCATTGTCCTTATTTTCTTATACATTGTTCTTACTTCAATCCACCACATTCTAATTTCAATCTCACCGCTCCATTGAAACTGCTATTTTTTTTTTTACTTCAGCATATTATGGGGGTACAGATGTTTAGGTTACGTATGTTGCCCTTGCCACCCCTCCAAGTCCGAGTTTCAAATATGTCCATCCTTCGGGTGGTGCACATTGCACTCTTTGTGTATGCATATATCCCTCCCC
>NW_012144300.1:643492-659998 GCF_000956105.1 Propithecus coquereli
AGAGTTCTTTCGCTGGTTCCTTCCCATCTGGATCAGTTGTTCCTTCTTGCCTTTAAATTTTCATTTGGATAATGACACGCCCTGTTTAGTCTCTGAGCCAGCAGGTGATGTTTGTGGGTGAGATTCAACCACACCCTTTATGATGAATCAGTATATGCAGTAAAAGGGTGTGCAGGATGATCTCCCTGTCAGTAGGTGGTACTTGCAGGGAGGAGCGAGCTGCGGTGCTGTTTTGGGGTCCTGTAGCCAGCTCTTGTTCCTCTAGAGAGGCCCTCTTGTGCCTCAGGTGGTGGGTGGGGCCCTGGGATTTCCAGGTGTGTCCTTATTCTCCACCTCAGTGGGAGGAGCGAGTCTGGGTGGGGCTGGGTTGGGCAAGCCTACCCTCAGGCTCCACAACTGCTGCTAGCAAGTTCAAAGGTCTACTCTTTGTTTCTGTGCAAAGCTGCCAGGAGGGGCTGAAATGGCTCCACTCAGCTGAAAGTCTGGGCTTGGGGGCTGGGGCTGTCCAAGACCTGCGCTGTGGAGCAGGTCTCGCTCCTCTCCACTCTCCCCCTCTCTGTGGCCTCTCCCAGGCCTCTGCCAGCAAGCAGGACCTCAGGCCGATGGATCGCCCTTCGCTGTGACGCTATGACGTGGACTGGGAAATCCCTACCCAGGATCATAACCTGAGCTGTCCTTATTCTCCATCTCAGTGGGGGCAGGACCGGGAGTGAGTCTGGGTGGGGCTGGGTTAGATAAGCCTGCCCTCAGACTCCACAGCTGCTGTTAGCAGGGGTCAAAGTTCTGCCCTTTGTTTCTGTGCAGAGCTGTCGGGAGGGGCTGAAATGGCTCCACTCAGCTGAAAGTCTGGGCTTGGGGGGTGGGGCTGTCCAAGATCCGCATTCTGGAGCAGGTCTCGCTCCCCTCCAATCTCCTCCTCTCCGTGTCCTCTCCCAGGCCTCTGCCAGCAAGCAGGGCGTCAAACCGATGGATCTCCCCTGGCTGTGACTTGGGCCAAGAGGTCCCCTACCCAGGATGGTAGCCTGAGCTGGGTGCACAGCCCTCTTTTAGGAGGAGGGTTGCCAGTCAGACACGCTGATCTGCCCCTGAAGGTGCACACTCCTCAGTAGGCTCTTTCACAGATCTCTCCTCCGTGCCCCAGGGCAGTGCAATCCTGACCTCAATGTACGGGGTCTGGTCTGCAGGCCTGATCCCTGGACCCTGGAGATCAATCCCTGACCCTGCCAGGGGGAGAGGTGCTGGTCTTGAATCACCTACAGGGTGCCCAAGCTGGATCAATTTCACTCCACCTCGGGATTTGCCCCACTCTCCTGGAGTCCCCAGGCAAGTAGCACCTGGGAGGGCTGGCGGGTAGGGAACTCGCAGTCTGAGTACCCCTCAGTCTGCTGTAGGGCCCCAAAAGGAAAGGTCCCGTTCCTTGGAGATGCCTCCATGTGATGGCTAAATTGTCTCTCTGGGCATGCACAGGTAGGGAGGGGGAAGGAGAGAATGGAGCACTATGGCGTCTGCCGCTAGGCTCGGGTCTGCGCCTGGGGAGTTGCTCCGAAGGGGCTGGGAGCCCGGCACTGAGTCCGCAAGAGGCCACTGCTCACTGGCGGCAGCCGTCTCTGGGCTGGTGTCGGCAGGTCTCTCCAGCCGCTCAGGAGCCACCAGAAGTCCGAGATGCAAGGGAGGGGGAAGTTAACCGCTCCGCCTACCCTTGTCGCTGGTCTCCAAGCTTCTCGGGACCTTTCTCCTTCCAGTTCTCCTCCGCAACGTCTTCCCGTGGAGTCTCCTATAGTTTCAGTCACCCTTCCTTCTGACCCTCACCCGATCTATGTTTCTCTGCTCGCTTATTTTTTTTCTCTCTTTCTTCTAAAATTCGTCTTTTTTGCAGAGACCTTCTGACTGGCGGCTTGTCTCATCCGCCATCTTGGCTCCTCCCCCTGAAACTGCTTTTACCAAGGTATGACCAATGAACTCCTGATTGCTAAACCGAATACATTTGTTGTTACTTTTAAATTTTTCTCTTACAAGATTCCTTTGTGAATTTCACATTTCGCTATTCCTGATCTCTTGAGATTCTCTACTTCCCTGACTTCTCTAATAAACACTGCCTTCCAGTAGTCTTCCTCTTTCTGGCTCGTCCTACACAAGCCACTTCCACCACCTCACATGGCAATACCTGCTCCCTGATTTCTCATTTAAACTTCGGATCTGGTTACTGTAAATCTAAATTTGAAGGAATCTATATGCCTTAAAAATCAACAAATTCAGAAGTAAACACATTCTTTTTAGTGCCCCAAATGTTCTGAACTAAGGTTCTATTTCTTCAGGAATAATACCACCTCTAACTGAGATTCTTGTCTACCTGTTGAAATCATTTCCACTTACTATGTAACTTTCTTTAGTGTACCTCTAATCTGGCTCCTTCTCTGAATCTCCACTGCTAACACCTTGGTTCAGAAGGTTCAGATGCTCCATTATCTCTCACCTGGATTAATTTAACAGCGTTTTTAACTGCTCTCACTGCCTCCAGTCTTACAAAATAAGATTCAATCTCTCTGCTTCAACCAAAGATATAAATTGACAAAATGCAAACTGATCATGTCTCTCCTCCCATCTTACAGCCCCCAGTGGTTTTGTATTTCTTACAAGATTTCTTGCTAAGACCTGAAAAGCCCTTAATAATCTTCTCCTGTTAAGTTTTCCAGTTTTATCATTCTCGGTGACCTTGGAATATGCCCAAGTGTTCTACCTGCAATTACCCTAACATGACATATTCTCTCCTAATTCCATGGCTTTACATGTATTTCTCTTTCTATTTGAACCACGTTCTCCCTCTTCTCTAGCTTCTTTACCAGTATGAGTTAAAACCATCCTTCAAGAATCACCTCAGATGTCAGTCGCCATACTGTCTTATAACTGTTGTATCATTGTCTGTTTTCCACTAGCCTGAAAGTCCTCAATATTCAAAGATTATGTCTCATTTAGTCATGTGCTCTCAGTGCATCTGTCACATAGTAGGTGCTCAATAAGTGACAGGAAAATACATCATAAATTGAAAAAGTTGAGAAATAACCGTCTACTAATAGGATCATAAAAGCATTTATGGAGGAATAAGATTTAAGTAGTAGCCACGATAAGATAAGAGGAAATGATGAGAAACTAGTATTTCATGGGAGGAAAAAGATTATGTAAATATACTAGACAGGAATAGTAAGATGCCGAATCACATTGAAAGGACTTGATGAAGGAAAAAGAGAAGTCTTCAAAATGTAATTGTTACCTGAACTGCCAAGGCAAGAATTTTAGAATGTATTCTGTAAGCCACAGGGAGGAACTGTAGTTTTGTGAGCAAAGAAGTCATATGCTCAAAGCAAAGGTAGCCAAGCCTAACAGGGCATTTGGCCTACCTGGAGATTTTTTTTTTTTTTTTTAACAGCAATGCCTGAGATCCACTTCAGAAGATTCTGATGCAGAAGTTCCCCATGTGATTTATATGCAATAGCCAGATTTGAGAACTTCCATCCTAAAGCAATAGTTTTTGAAGATTAATCTCATAGTAGATGATAAATTTATTAGGAAATGCCCTTCTGATAACTTTAATTTACTTTGATAATAGACTGAGTTATAGTGTTTAATAATCACTTACTCACATGTTATCACCCACAATTATCCATTAATTCCTTAAGGGAAAAGAATGTTTAATCAACTTTAAAATTTCTAAATCCTGGCATAGCACATGATTTAATATATTTTAGCCTAAACAAATTGTCATCAAATAACTGAATAATATCTCGAATGACATTAAAAATCACAACAAGGCCGGGCACGGTGGCTCATGCCTGTAATCCTAGCACTCTGGGAGGCCAGGGTGGGCGGATTGCTTGAGCCCAGGAGTTCGAGGTTGCTGTGAGCTAGGCTGATGCCATGGCACTCTAGCCCAGGCAAAAGAGTGAGACTCTGTCTCAAAAAAAAAAAAAAAAAAATCACAACGAGTAGTTTCCAGTTCAAGACAGAGGAATGAATACAGGTATCTTTTTTCTCCAATTTTTTATTTCATAAACCCAAAAATCAAATAGAGGCATTCATGTCCTCTTGAAGGCTTTTCCTCCACAAACCTGGTCAGGTGCTTACAGGGAAGATGGGGAAGAATTTTGCAAAGCTTACCTCATAGTGTTGGTATGAAAAAAGGAGAGCACTCACAGCTGAAACTCCACCAGACCCATCTCCTCTATCTCCCCTATGAAATAAAAGTCTTATTCTGCAGAAGAGAGAGCATAGCCCATAGCCTTAGGGCAATGGTGACACCCCCTATAGTTGTGGAAAGACAAAAGAAGGGGGAAAAGTTGTTCAACTCCTAAGGGAGAGGCAGGAACACTTATGAAGTCCACCCCCAACATCCAGGATTCTATCTAAGACTGAGACTTCATTGAAACATTAGCGAACTCACCCTCCACCACTCCCTGCACCACATTAACAAGCTTATAGTTAAAATAACTGAAATACATCCAGGAGAGCTGCTTATAACAGATTCTCTTTGGGGAGCAAGGCAAAGGGAGGACTCAAAGCCAAGCAAGGAACAGACACTGAGAAAAATCCTCTAGCACACTAGCCCACTTCCTTAACGCAAAGTATCACTGAGGAATTTGAATCCTGTTATTCACCCAGCCCAACTCCTGACTAGATCAACACAAATTCCCAAACCGAAGGCCTATCAGATGTAAGGGCATGCCCATCATCAAGGATAAAACATCCAACTCAATGCAAAGTGTCCAACTTTCAACAAAAAAGTATATAAAAAGGCAAGAAAAACATTATCAGAATCAGACTCAGTGCTATGGACTAAATTGTGCCCCCCTGTCTAATTCATTTGTTAAAGTCCCACCCCCTAATGAGATTATATCTGAAGATAGTGTCTTTAGGAGGTAATTAAGGTTAAATGAGATCATAGGGTTGGGCCCTGATCTCCTAAGAAGAAGAGAGAGATTTCTCTTTTCCCACCATGTGAGAACAGAGCAAGGAGGTCGCTATCTACAAGCCAGCAAGAGAGACCTCACCAGAACCTGACAACCTAATTTCACACTTCCAGCCTCCAGAACTGTGAGAAAATAAAGTTATGCTTTTTAAGCCATGAGTCTATGGCATTTTATCATGGCAGCCTGAGCTGATTAACATACTCAGATATAACATAAACATTAGAGCCATCTGACAGGAAAACTAAAGTAGTTATGATTAATATATAAAGGCCCTAACAAAAAAGAAAACATAAAGATCAGAAACATAATTTTCCAGCAAGATGGAAAATATATGAAATAAGCAAGAGAACTCCTAGAAATAAAAAGTAAGGTAACAGAGATGAAAAATATCTTCAAGAGTCATCCATAAATGCAACACAACTAGGAAAGAATTCATCAACTTTAAGAAATACAAAGAGAAATGCAACGGAGGAGAGTGAAATATTTAAAACAGCAACAAAACAAAAAAACAGACCATCCAAGAGCTGTGGGACAATATCGAATGGTCTGATGTGCATAATTGGAATCCTAGCAGATGAGTGAAAATAACTGAGAAAATAATGGCTGAGATTTTTCCAAATTTAATAACAGATACCAAATCACAAATCAAAGAAGCTCAGAGAACACCAAGCTGAATAAATATATAAAACATAAAATATACTCAGGCATATCATATAGAAATTGCTGAAACCAAAGGAAAAGAGAAACCTTGAAGGCCAGCCAGATAGAAAAATGATGTATTATTATCTGTAGAGACACAAGAATAAGAACTACAGCAGATTCCTCATCATAAACCAAGCATGCAAGGAGAAAGTAGATTGGCGTCTTCAAAATCCTGAAGAGAAAATATTCTATGCCCAGGAAAAATATATTTCAAAAATAAGAGAGGAGGCCGGGCGCGGTTGCTCAAGCCTGTAATCCTAGCACTCTGGGAGGCCGAGGCGGGTGGATCGCTCAAGGTCAGGAGTTCAAGACCAGACTGAGCAAGAGCAAGACTCCATCTTTACCAAAAAAAAATAGAAAGAAATGATCTGGACAACTAAAAATATATATAGAGAGAAAAAATTAGCTGGGCATGGTGGCGCATGCCTATAGTCCCAGCTACTCAGGAGACTGAGGCAGAAGGATTGCTTGAGCCCAGGAGTTTGAGGTTGCTGTGAGCTAGGCTGATCACCACTGCACTGTACCCAGGTCAACAAAGCAAGACTCTGTCTCAAAAAAAAAAAAAAAAAAGAGAGGAATAAAAATTTTGTCAGACAAACAAAAACTGAGGGAATTAATCACCATCAGACCTATTTATACAAGAAATGTAAAAGGAAGTTCATCAAATGGAAGAAATATGATATAGATAGAAACTTTGGTCTGCTGTACACAAAGAAGAACTAGGAAATGGGACATGTCATTATGAAATCTCAGAACATTAAAGAGGAAGATATCCTAAATGATTCCAGGAAGACAGGGATAGCTGGGTGCATAAAAATTCAGAATCATAGGATATCACATCTCATCAGTGAAAGTCAGTGTTGGAAGATAGTAAAGTGAGTCTTACAAAGAAGGAAGATAACTTTCAACCTAGAATTCTATATTCAGCCAAACATTCAACATCCAATTAGAATAAAGACATTTTCACTCTTAGAAGTTTCTTTAAATTGATTCCTACAATTTTTGTGAGGAAATAAGGCAGAGAATGATGGGATCTAGTAACCCATGTGTGCAACCAAGAAGAGTAGTCAATGAAGTTCCAAAGTATATTCATTCAGATCTTAAAAAGCATCTAATTCAGGCTGGAGCAGAAAGAGAAATTTCTAGATTTAAGAGAAATTGAAGAAAAGGATAAAGTAATGAAGTTTCAAATAATTTGAGGTAAATTAATTAGGTGAGTTGTATAATAAAAAGGAGAGTCTTTTTTTTTTTTCTAATTTGACACTAGGAAAATTTACATGTAAACAGCACTGAACCCATAGTAAAGCAAATGTAAGCATGCCACAGTGTTTGGCACAGAGGAACAAAATGATCTGATGTAACATTTTTAAAAGATTAATCTAGCCTCTGTGTCAACAACAGACTGAAAGGAAAAGACCGAGAAACCAATATGGCCTGGGAAAGTAGTGGCAGTGAGGACAAACAGTCAGATTATGGATAGGAATTGCTGATTTGATTGATTAGCTGTCAAATGTGAGAGACAAAGAGGATTCAATGAAAGCATCAACATTTTTGGCCAGAAACGATGGAAGAATGGTGTTGCCATTGGCCAAAAAGAAGGAGAGACAAGAAGTTTGGGTGAGGAAGAATATTTATTTTGCAAATATAAATTCGAGATGGTTATTAACATTCAAATGTAGACACTGAGTGGTCAGCTAGCTGTTAGATACCTAAATGGACATAAGCAGTTGGATAAATGAATCTAAATAAAGTTCAGGGGAGAAATCAAGCTAAATATATAAATTTGGATTTCAATAGCATATGAGTGTAATTTAGAACTATGAACTGAATGAGATCACCTGGGAAATTTGTATTGCTGTAGAATACAATAAATACTAGGATTGAGCCCTGGAGCACTCTAAGTTGAGGAGATCAGCTAGATGAGCAGAAGGAGAGAAGAGGGAGAATCAAGTATCCTGAAGACAAGTGGGAAAAAATACTTCAAGACAAGAATAATCAACTGTGTCAAATACTGAATGTGGGTATTTGTAGAAAGAGGACTGAGGAGAGATCATTGTCTTTAGCAGACTAGATGGTGATAGTCACAAGAGCTGTTTGTGGTGTGATAGGAGTGAAAACTGGTTGGATTTAGCTCCAGAGAAAAGGAAAGGAAGTAGAAACATGGAATATACAACTCTTTTTTTTTTTTTTTGGTGGCAGCTCCTCTGTTCCAAATACCATACAATTCACCCATTGAAAGTACACAATCCCATGGTTTTTATTATATTCACATACAACTTCTTCCAGAAACTTTTCCCTTAGACAGTAGCAACTATAAAGAATTAGCTTGCAATGTTAAATCAAGAAAGGAGCTTTTTAGATGTAAGAAATTACAGAATGTGTGTACACTAATGAAATGATTTAGAAGAGAAGTCATAAGACGCAGGAGATAGAGGAGACATTTGCTGGAGTGATGCCCTGAAGTAGGATAAGGCAAATGGTACCTGTGACACAAGTGAAGAGATTGGTTTTAGATTTAGATTTTAGATTTTTTTGAAAGGCAGTATGGGCAAGGAGATACTGGAGAACTGAGGGTAAGAAATAACATAATGTCCAGGAGCATAGAGTGTGAATTAATGATAGAAATTCAACACAAATACTAGGCAAAGACAAGGATACATTTAATTTTAGCGCTCATGACAGTAAAATGAGACCAGTCAACTCAGCTGTACATTTTTTCTACAGATGTGTTGATGTACCAAGCCACTGACACAGAGTAGGTAAAAATATGACATCACCAGGAATAGGCTTTGTCAAGTGACTATAATAAAGGGAAAGAGATAAAGAATTATGAAGAAGAATTTTTATAATGATGGACTGTTGGATCTAAACTAGATAAGTAAGGAATTTTGGCCAAAAAGGTAAATGAAGGTACAGAGATAATAAGATCAAAACACTGTATAGGTCTCAATGGAATAGGGGAAATCAGAGCTCTGGATGGAGTTGATATTCTTTTATAGTCAACCCATAGACCATAATTACAATATAACCCCAATTACCCTTATTTAATTAATGCTCATTGTATGCCTGTATCAAAACATCACATGTACCCTATAAATTATATACAACTATTATGTACCCATAATTAAAAATAAAAAATTGAAAAATTTTAATGTTAGAAATCTTGATTTCTAACATTAGTTAGAGCTGAATAAATCTTGAAGTAGTAGAAGGGATATAAGATGGAAAGAAGACTAGATGTACTTTATAATACAAAACAAGGCATCGAGACTTTGCCTATGGTTAATGGAAGAAGAGATAGAAACTAAGAGTGCCATCTAAAATTGTAGTGGCGACCAGAATAGCTAAACTGAGAGGAAAGGGGAAGCAATTTGGGGAGCTATAAGGTAGTTAAGTCTTCATCTATCACGGTAATGAATAAATGATGTCAGGGGGAAGAGAGCAAGACGGCCAACTAGAGACATCAATTGCTGGAGCATCCCTGAGGGAAGGAAGGGGGTTTCAGGTAACGGAAAGGGGGCAATGGGCACAGCTTGGCCGTAGTTCTGAGGAAGAAGTGCCGGAGCCTGCCAAGGACCCCACAGGGGGAAATCGGGAAGCAGAACGGGAAAAGGAAAAAGAAGAAAAGGTATTGGCAAGGATCTGACCCAGAGAGGCTCAGAGCACAGTGAAGGTGTAAGGGGGGAATCCCATTTCTCCCTCCCACACACCTTTGGTATTCACAGGCTCCTGAGTTGTTTGGAAGTTTTTCCACCCTTATGAACCCAAGCACTACAGGAACCACCAAATTGGATGGAAAACTAGCATGATCCCAGAGCTTGGACACCCCGTGCAGGCTTCCTCCCAGAGAGAGGGACTAGAGGAGCCAGGGTCCTGGCTATCTTCCATTCAGACTTTTTTCCTGCCGCTGCCCTGCCCCACCCACTACAGCTGGGAGGGCAGACTGAGACTTCTCATCAAGCTGTAGCATCCTCCAGTCTGAAGCTTCCACAGAGAGTGGGACCCACAACTTCCCCCTTGAGGACCTGCAGTGGACCCAGAGGTGCCCAATCTGGGAGTTCCCTGCGTGTGGGCACTTCCCAGAGACATACACCAGTGTTTCAGACACATAGGCTAGATCCCCCGCCCCCAGGACTCCAGCAGGTTGCTAGGAGGCAGAAGGGAGGGATTGGAGAGCTTGACGAGGGAAATCACACGGGCAGACGGAGCTCACATGGGCAGAACGAATGGGAGAGTATAGTGGGGATCCGGCCCTGGCAATCTGGTGGAGCGCCTGTTCCCTCACAGGAAAATCAGCTGTCAGACTAGGGCGGGTCCCCCAGCGAGAAGTTACCAGCCCGTGGTGCCATTGCCGCCAAGCACAGCCCTTTTCAGTGCCCATTTGCAAACAGACGCTGGAGGGAGACTCTCAGGGCAGCGGGAGTGAGAGAGGGGTAGGGCTCACTCCTAGGGCCAGTTGGTGATTTACAGACAGCCCCGCCCCCTCGAGCAGCCTTTCCAGTTCAGGGAGGCCGCTTGGGCCCCTCTCCCAGTGGCTTTTCCCAGGGGCCTGGGATAGGATCTTTGATCCCTGCCAAGACATTGCAGAGCCTTCCAGACTTACCCAACCTATCCCTCCTAGCCTCACTCCTACACCCACCTCTGTGGTGGCGGAGAACAAGCAATCCTCTGGAAGCTATAGGGCCCCTCCCCCTGCCTGGGGCATTCAAGTGCTTCTCCTAAAGGGCTAAAGCCTATTAAAGACACAAAAGAACATCTCTACAGTTAGCTCTTGCCTGCAAGCATCAACTACTGACAGGGAGAAGAACTGTATAGCTCATTACAGCATCTACTGACTCACTCAAACAGGGCATGGCCAATTCTTACTCACAAGCACCACTCACCATCTCAGAGATTAACCTGTGGGTCCCAACACAATCCCTCAAAATCGTCAAGAATTCAGTTATTTCCAACTTTATCTACCTATGTAACACAATCCCAGTCAAAATCCCAGCAAATTGTTTGGTGGATATCAACAAACTGATTCTAAAATTTTTATGGAGAGGCAAAAGATCCAGAATAGCCACCTTAGTACTGAAAACAAGAACAAAATCAGAAGACTGATACTGCTCGAGTTCAAGACTTACCATAAAACTACAAAAATCAAGAGAGTGTGGTATTAGTGAAACAATAAACAAACAGATCAAAGAAATAGAACAGAGAGCCTAGAAATAGACCCACATAAACACAATCAACTGATCTTTGACAAAGAAGGAAGGGTGATGCAATAGAGCAAAGATAGTCTTTCCCACAAATGGTGTTGGAACAACTGGATATCCACATGCAAAAAAGTGAATCGAGACACAAACCTCACACCTTTCATAAACTTAACAAAAATATGTCATAGACCTAAATGTAAAAAATACAAAACTATGAAACTCGTAGAAGATAACATAGGACAAAAACCTAGATGACCCTGGGTATGGTGAGGACTTTTCACATACAAAACCAAAGGCATGATACATGAAAGAAAGATTTGATAGCCTGGACTGCACTGAAATTAAAAATTACTGCTCTGTGAAAGACATTGTCAAGAGAATGAAAAGATAAGCTACAGACTTGGAGAAAATATTTGCAAAAGAGACATCTGATAAAGGGCTATTATTCAAAATATATGAAGAACTCTCTTAAAACTCAACAATAAGAAAACAAACAGGGTGACCAAAAAAAAAAAAAAACGGCCCAGAGACCTTAACAGACAACTCGTCAAAGAAGATATGTAGGCAGCAAATAAACATATGAAAATATGCTTCACATCATATGTCATCAGGGAAATGCAAATTAAAGCAACGAGATTCTACCGCATACCTATTAGAATGGTCAAAATCCAGGACACTGACAGCACCAAATGTGCTGATGGGAGCTCTCATTCATTACTGGTGGGAATGCAAAATGATACAGCCACTTTGGAAGACAGTTTGGTAGTTTCTTACAGAATTAAACATACTCTTACCATACAATCAGCAATCTAGCTTCTTGTTATTAACCCAAATGAGTTGAAAACTTTGTGGAAAAACTTGCACTGAGACGTATAGGGAAGTTTTATTTATAATTGCCAAAACTTCAAAGCAACCGAGATGCCTATCAGTAGGTGGATAGTTAGATAAACTGTGGTGCATCCAGACCATGGAATATTATTCAACATTAAAAAGAAATGAGTGATCAAGCCATGACAAGACATAGAAGGACGTTAAATGCTTATTACTAAGTGAAAGAAGCCAGTCTGAATAAGGTATATACTATATGATTTCAACTATATGACATTCGGTAAAGGCAAAACTGTGGAGACAGTAAAAAGATCAGTGGTTGATGGGGTTGGGAGAGAGACAAATGAATAAGCAGAGCACAGAGGATTTTTAGGGCATGATACTCTGTGTATGATACAATAATAGTGGACACATGTCGCTATGCATTGCACTACAAATTCATAGAATGTTCAATACCAAGAGTCAACCCTGATGTAAACTATGGACTTTGAGATCTACCTCTCTGGGGGGATATTGATAATGGAGGAGGCTGTGCATGTGTTGGGGCAGGGAGTATATGAAAAATCTCTGAATCATTTGCTCATTTTTCCTGCGAATCTAAAACAACTGAGTCCATAAAAAATTCATGGCCACGTAAGTTAGCAATCAGGTCTGATGATTCAGTGAAACCTTTAACTTACATATATAGAAAAGAGCACATGTATTTTCTGATGTTTGGAAAAAATTGTTCTTTTATCTTGAAACTAACAAAATAAAATTGGCTGAACTTATAACCCTTTCATTCCTCTAGTCTTCTTTAAAAAATCCAAAGTCAAAGAGTTTTCATATTCAACATTTCCAATTTCACTTCTAATTCACGAGGGAGAGTGAGGGAAGGTTTTTTAAAAAATTTTTAAGGAAAAAACTAAGAAATTTTTTTTAGCAAATAGATTTTACCCATAAACATTTTGATGAGTCCCATAAACATTTTGATGAGTCCAGTGGAAACAAACCAAAAATAGCCTCCCCCAAAAAATGTGGTTTGCGGGGGAAAGTGCTAGAAAAACACATCTTGCTTTTCCTTATTGCAAAATATTTGAAAACGAATTTGTGACTTTGTTGAATGTGCAGAACAAATAAACATGCTTGATTTAGTAGACAATATACATAGATTCTTGCACAGAAGGAAACAGAGACTATGCTATATTCCTATTCACATCATGTCTCAAAGAGACTCTTCCTGGAGACAATTTCTCTGACACAAGCCTCTCAAGAGTGCCATGTTGTCTCCCACATCTGCTGAAACACTTGACCCAGTCTTTCCTCATCACCACTTCCAGACCTATTCTATTTCCTGAACTCCAGCTTTGAATCTTACACCATCAGGACTATACCATCCACTCCCTCCTCCTTGGTGCATTCATCCCTGTCTCCCAGGTCACTCCACTGCTCCTGTAGCTCCCAGCTCATTCTGACTCCACTGCTTGTCATGATCCTTCAGTAGTCAGACCCCTCCATTGCTCACATTCCTCTGCATCAAGGATCTTTCCTCCACCCTGCCTCAGTCACACATTGTCACTATACCTTCTTGTCCTTAGCAATAGTTGCAAATACTCCTCCAATCGTCTTTACAGTATACCATTATTTTACTATGAGCTCCTAACTTTTCCATTGATTCTCCATAACACACCAAATTCCAATAACCTTAAACCACATTTGGATATTGATCCATTGATCCTACCAGTGTCCTTTCTTCCCTCCCTACTCAGATTCAATTCCATGGTGAGCCATTACAAGGTAACCCCTTCGATTCCTCTCTCATTTTAAAGTATTAACTTGACAAACCACAATCCCGATTAAATCCAACTGTCCTCTCATTGTGTGCCTCATTTGTTTAAGTGAACACAACCATGACATCAGGACTCACGAACCTCAAGTGGACCCTGAATGCAGGAAGAAATTGTACATTCCCCTAAACCATTGTCTCCTTTTTTCTTACCTGACTCTTCCCTTTCTTCTCTCATTCACACCTCCAGTTCCTCTTCTCCTACCCTTACTCTCAGCAGATGATCCAACTTTCCTTCAGAAAATTGAAGCAATGGAGGGAAATTTCACCATCTCCCACCACCACCACATCTACCAACCTTCCAAAATCCACACCACACATTATACATTTCTGCTTGTAACTGCCCTTCTCTCTGAACTCTGTCTCACCACTGGTGTTGTCTCATCTACTCAGGGATGCTAACACTTCAGCAATTTCTCCATCTTCATTTTACATCACTTTCTGTTCTTTATTGGATAATTTCTATCAGCACATAAAGTCACTGTTATTTTTCTCACCTTAAGGATTAATAAAATGTGATATATGTATACCATGAAGTTCTACTCAGCCACGAAAAACAATGGTGATCTAGCACCTCTTGTATTATCCTGGATAGAGCTGGAACCCATTCTACTAAGTGAAGTGTCCCAACAATGGAAAAACAAGCACCACCTGTACTCACCATCAAATTGATTTTAACTGATCAACACCTAAGTGCACATACAGGAATAACATTCATTGGGTGTCGGGCAGATGAGAGGGAGGAGGAGGGGATGGGTATATACATACAAAATGGACACACTTGAAGCTCTGATTTGGGTGGGGCAAGGGCAATATACGTAACCTAAATATTTATACCCCCATAATATGCTGAAATAAAAAATAAAAATAAATAAAAATTTAAAAAATAAAACAAAAACCTGCTGTCAACCCCATTTGCCCCACCAGTTTTTCTCAATAATCTCCATTTGGTTCCCATTAGCATTTTAGCATTTAAACTCAAGGATTTGTCTAGACTGACCAAAAAAGAAAGAAGGGGAAAAAAAGGACAAATGAACATATTAGGAAATATAACTACTCACATTACAGATATTTTAGAAAATATTGTAAAACATTTCTTCTGTAAGTTTGAGAAGTTAGATGAAGCTAAATAATTTTCTAGGAAAAGCATGAATTTCAAAATTTGATTCAAGAAGAAATAATAAATATAAATAAAACAATAGCCTTTAAATAAATTGAATCCCTAATAAAAATCAACACCTTATCCCCCCCCACAGAAAAAAAAAGACAGCAGATGCAAATGATTCAATAGGCCAATTTTATAACACATGAAGGAACAGATAATTCCTGTACTATGAGACCAGTATTACCTTGATAACAAGGTATGATGAGGTCAATATGAGAAAAGAAAATTATAAAACAATCTTACTTACGGGGTTTTCTGAGACAACTGTTTGCTTTCTCTCCTTTTCCTTTTTAAAGAGACATTTGGACCATGATGTCATCTTTGCTTCCAGAGAACTTATCCTGTGGAATTAGTTTTTATAACTAGTGCTATAAGGAAATTTGCATTATCTCCATTCATGTTAAGAAAATATATTCACAATGTTTTTCAACTTACAAAAGGATGTTAAAATTAGCTAGCCAACATGGTGACATTGAGTCACAATGCTCAGGAGCTAGCCAACATTAGCTCCCAAAGAGCATATTTATCAGAATTTCCCACGTTCCTGATGTCCCTGAATGAATAAGCATAGTCAGCCCGATTAGCAAACTGGCTTCAGTTCATCATACGTTCTGGAGAAGGTTGTACCTCAAAAATAGCTACTTAATGTTATTTTGTGTTAAGCTCTGAAAGTGGTGAGCACAGAGTCTTACACACAGGGGATCCAATAAATGTTAGATTTGCTTGTGTCAGTTGGTCGCTATCTACTTAAGGGACATCAAAATACGGAACTAGCCTAACCCTTGCATACGGACCAATTAAATTGAGGCTTCTTAGCAATAGGCATTTTTATAAAGGGAAAAGGGGCAAATTGGTGAAAGCATGGACAGAGAAGAATGTGACACCAACCCTCTGTGCCCTCCCACTTGCATGCTGAGTCTCCCACCTGAGATCCCAAGACAATGGGAATTTACAGAGGTGGCCCTCGCAGGAGATAAGTTCCTACCAAAATTTCTGTCTGAGAAGAGTTGAAGAGCCTGGATCCATATAGTTTAGGACAAAGAAAATCCAATGAAAACATCCTACTGTTTCTATGAATCTGGGAAGGAGGGCTGCGGTGGAGTGAGGGGGAACTTAAGTTTAATTTGTCTTAGATTCTTTATACAAAGAGTAGAGTCAGTGCTCAACATCAGCTATTCCCAGTGTGCAAAGCTAGGCCAAGGTAGTAGATTCCTACAGGATAAGGACCTGGAGTCTATAGTGGATTATCAGGAAAATCACTGGCCATCTCCTCCTATCATTCCAACTCTACATGAACTCTGTACTCAAAAAATGAATCATCTGGGGGATAGACACGCTTGAAGCTCTGACTTGGGTAGGGTAAGGGCAATATACGTAACCTAAATATTTGTACTCCCACAATATGCTGAAATAAAAAAAAAAAAAGAACATCTCACAGTGGTGCTTCAATCCAATGTGAGTTGAGAGGGGCAATATCAAGGCTGACAGAGGAATTTACACGTTGCTTTTTTTTTCAGTCACTACTGATGCTGATGGACATTTGCTGTCTCTTTGACTCTCAACCCCTTAAGTATTAAATTAAAATTGCCCACATCCCGACTCAGATCTTCCCCACTGTCTGTGAAGGTGAGGTCATGTTTATTGATGATCTTGCAAGTTCCAGTAAAACCATTACCTTTTAAAGGAAAAACCATTAGATTTGTGCATTGGTTTCAGGAGCTCCCCCAAATTTTTGCTTCCCACAAAAGTTTTGCTTCCCCACCTATTGACTTGCCCCCTAATTCTACTACTGAAATATCATATTTTTAAAGTTCAAGGAAGTGTTCC
>NW_012144300.1:663128-665114 GCF_000956105.1 Propithecus coquereli
CACTCGGCCTTCCAAAGTGCTGGGATTATAGGCATGAGCCACCACACCTGGCCACTTTCTAATTTAATCTGATTTACAACCTGAAATATGCTCTTAAAAAAAAGAGCAAAATGATTGGGAAATAGAGAAAATCTTGAAGCAGGGAACAACAGAAATCAATTGACTTATTCCCTTAATATTTTTGACCAATATATGAAGAAGGTTTAAACATATTAAAGCATGAGATAACCCAAATAGAATGCAGAGGGAAAACGTAACAGCCAGGACAAAGACTGAAGCAAATATTACCACAAACATTTGCCTCTGCTATAGATAATAAACTCAAGGACAATTCCTATGAATTGATATAATGATCATCATTATAGTTTGCATTTATAGAACCAGGATTATCTGGGAGATACTGCATAGGATAGAAAATTGGTCCTGCATTATGTTTTCACCATCTAAAGAATGGCATCAAATATGAGATAGACAAAAGGATGGATAGACACAGGAAAATGAAAAAACGATGTATCCTCTCTTAGCTAAATGAGATGAATATGCAATGCTATTAATTTTTCATTCATCCAACAAGCATGCACTGAGCTCCTACCATGTGCAAGGCATTGGATTAGACATGAATATCCAGACATGAATGATATTCAAGTACGTCTGATTCCTCTCCATCAGATCTTTAAACAGTGGAAGACAGTTATCATCTTCTCTAATTCTTCTTTTCTTGATCCTAAATGACCATATTTAGTTCATCCTTTTCCATGTAATGCGTCCAACTGTCTCCAGCTCCTTTCTCTAGTATTCAGGAGATTGTTTGTATCCTAGGAAAAGCATGATATTCAAACTATTGTCTGTTTATTACAAAATTAAACATAATTATCACCTCCTTTGGTCTAGATATTACTTCATTAATGTAACCCCAAATCACATCTGCTTTCTTATTAATAGCAGCCATATGCAATGTTAACTAACTTTAAGTTTACTGTTAACAAATACCTCTAAGATTTTAACACATAATGGTAATATTTGACATTTGAGGCTACTGAATTACAGGATCTTAATCCATTACTGTAATTTTGTTAGACTTATCCATTTTCCAGCCCATTAAAAATTGTGTGGATCCTGATTCTGATTCACTACCTCTCCCCCTACTCCAATATTATTTCATCTCCAAATTCATTAGAAAACTTTCTATGTCTTTATTCATATATTGATAAAATTGAGAAAGATACAGTAAAAATACCCTCACAGTGTGTCATTAGAAACATCCCTTCTGACTGACATAACCCAATTAGCAATAATTGGTTTATGAAACAATTTACTTGTCTTATAATCTAGTCCATAATTCTGCATGCATTGGATTGGGTTCCCCAAGAAACAGACCCCAAGACTAAGCTTTAAGGAAAGGTAGGCTTTTTAGGAGTTTTTTCTCAGAAGGTACTGGGAGAAGAGAATGGGATGTGAGGCAGGCAAGGAGAGGAAAGAAACTGGCACAGGATGCTCTGTGGAGGCCTGAGGAAACTGGGGTGTAGACCCATCGACTTTCCTCTCTCACTGATTGAGTGCTGTTCAAGGGGTGTTAACTCCCTGGCCTATACATGGGCCAAGCACACTGCTGGGGACAGAGACGTCCTCAGGCAGAAAGTAGCAGGTGCTTGCAATAATGAGCTATCAGAATGCTGAGTGCTGAGGGGATGCAGACAGGGCACCAACATCTGCTACACTGCAGCTCACCCACTAAGATAGCATGAGGCGTCTTGTCAAAAGTCTTGCTCAAATTGAGATACATAATATCAATCCCATCGCCCATGTTCATTCATTCATTTAAACTTTTTGAATTCTCTTTTTTGCTAAATATTGTAGATGTGAGGCTATTGTCTGGTGCTCTATTAAATGAGTGAGGCTGCCCAAAAATGGTATTCATCTTATAACTTATTTTGATAAGTTAATTCTGAACCCCAATGATTTATGCTTAAGTATTTCCTATGAATC
>NW_012144300.1:666292-668666 GCF_000956105.1 Propithecus coquereli
AAAAAAACGAGGGAGAGAAAATACAGAGATAGTCACTGAAACTTTTGAAGAATTGGCAAAAGGCAGAAATTCTCCTATTTAGAAACAGATCCTGAACAAGATATATAAGAATAAATTCATACCTGCAAACATCGTAGAGAATCTGCAAAATATAAGACAAAGGGAGTCTTGATAGCAATGTGAGGGAGAATGAGAGTTTACCTACAAAGAAATGATAAAAACCTAGTAACATGCTTTTTAAGAGCAACAATAAAAGCCAGAAGACAGTGGAATAGCTTTCAACATATCAATCACATCCATCTAAAATTACATACCAAGCTAAACTCTTATTTAACAAAGCCAACAAAATAAAGACAAAATAATGGATCATCATACATCCTCTCTTAAGGAATTTCTAAAATCTCCATATCAGGAAGACAGAAATAAAGCCTAAAAGAAAGTATTGATATCTGTGCTGCCAAGTGGGGCAGCTCCAGCTGCCATTGTTCGCACATGCATCGTGATGCTCCCACTTAGCATTGTGCGGCCTCACGGCATTTCCATAGAGGTAAGAACAAGGTGGCAAAAAATAAGCAAACATGTACCTCGATTTCAAGAAACATCACCTGTATATATTTTAAAAAAACAAGTGTGATAATGACCATGCTTGGAATAAAAAGGTAATTGGAACTAAAATAATAAAAAAATGAAAATACATGAAAACGGAGAAGGTAACTGAGGTTTTGTTTAAGCAAATATGTCAGTTAGAAAATGTAATATAAGCTTTAAACAGTAGAAATAAAACGTATTACTTGTAAACTAGTAGATGGTGATAGAGACGGGGTGTTTCATTAGTCCAAACTAAAGGAGAAGAAAACCATAGGAAAAAATGCAAGGTAGTAGTCATAATCCAAATATATCATTAATCACAATAAATATAAATAGACTAAAGCTACTAAATTTTTAAAAACTCTAATTATCAGAATGGATTTTAGAACACAAAATTCAGCTCTCTGTTATTAGAGGAGATACACCTAAAGCATAAACACACAGAAAAGACGACAATAAATTAATAAAAAATAAGCAAGACAAATGGTGATATTAAAACAGATAACTTTATTACAAAACAATATTACAGATAAAGAGAATCACTATGTAATAATTAAAGGCATATTTTTCCAGAAAGATAGCAAATAATTTGACTCCAGGTGATAATGATTCATCATCCAGTGTAGCTTCATAAATGGTAACAAATGTACCACTCTGACGGAATGTTGATAATGGGAGAGGCTATGCATATATGCATATTTGGGACCAGGAGTTATATGGAAAATTTCTGTACTTTCCACTGAATTTTGCTGCAAATCTAAAACTGCTCTAAAAATAGCAAAGTCTGTTATACATGCACACACACACACACAAACACACACACACACAAACACACACACACACAACCCCTGTAAGAAGAATTAGGACAGACTGACTGGACACTGAAATTACACACGTGATAATTAAAAGCATGCATATGTTTAAAAAAAACATAAAAGAATTGAGCTGTCAAGCCACGAAGAAACGTAGAGGAAATTTAATGTATATTACTAAGTTAAAGAAGCCAATATGAAAAGGCTACATACTGTATGATTCCAACTGGATGACATCCTGGAAAAGGCAAAACTTATGGAAACAGTAAAAGGGTCAGTGGCTGCCAGGAGTTAGGGGGGAGAGAGGGATAAACAGGCAGAACACAGGTGATTTTTAGGGCAGTGCGACTATTCTGCTTGACACTATATAGCACACAATGTTTAAAGGTTAAAATGTAGTTTTTCTTTTAAAATCAGAAATGAATGTCCGATCCAGCTCAAAATGTTTAAAAAACTTATAACAATTGCAAAGAAGTAATGAAATGTCATTTTTACTGACAAAATGTTGCTTAGATCAAAAACTCAAAAGCATTTAAATGTTAGAATTAATAAGAGCTCAGCAATGTTGTGGGATCAATATACAAAAAAATCGATCACATTTCTATACACCAACAAGGAACAGAAAGGGTAATCAAAGATCAGCAGTAGCCATTCAGCAATTCTAGTAGCATAATCTCTCAGAGCCCTGGGAGGGAGTGTTTCTGGGCCAGGGATTTGCACTCATTTTGCAGTTAGGTGCACTTGTACCCTCTTTACCTATGCTAGGCTTTCGCTCTCCTTCACAGAAGTCTTTGATGGTCTTTTCACTCTAGAGTAAAGAACTGCCTTCTCCTATGCACCCCTCAATATTACACCATCAACTACACAAACAAAAACTATGATTTATTTCCTTCTTTTCTTCTTAACCAAGTCTTTTTGTTGTCCTCAACTATTTTTCAAGTTTCATGTGTTGTTTTAACTTCTCTGAAGTGTCA
>NW_012144300.1:668716-671097 GCF_000956105.1 Propithecus coquereli
TGGATACCACGTTTTTGTGTAAGTACCTACATAGCCTGTGCTTCTCTCCTTTTCTTTGCAATTCACACAAAAACCCTACTATCATTTCCTCATGGTAGCACATTCACAGTAAAAGAAGAATATATCTGCTCAGAGAGCTTTCTTCTCTACAAGTGTCAGACTTACTACAAGTGCTCTTCGAATTACACAACCCTGTATACACATCCACTGCTGTTTACTCTGGAATCTACCCCTTAAATCTTTTCTGTCATGCATTTTTCTCTCCATTTCTTTGCTCTCTCTTCCCCTCTCAGGTGAGTCTGCTTTTATGTAATCCTTTTTTTTCCATCTTCCCACTCTCTCCCTCTTGAAAATGTAGTCCATTCTTTTGCTGTGAAATATAATTACTAAATAGCGTACAAATATATGGCCATGTATGTTCTAAAGGAACAGCTGCAAAATTGCTAATATTAGATCTAATTTAGCTACAATAAATTAGTGAATGTGTGGAAGCACAATGATGACAGCATAATTATAACAAAAGTCGATGTGTTGAAGTATATGGATGACAATACACACTAATTTTAGAGAAAAAAAAAGAACCCCACACCAAATGAAATGCATGGGATGAACAGACGGGACTAATAGCTCAGACACATATACTTAATGTGGCCAGTCACTGTAAAAACAAAAAGATAGATGAAGCTGTTCAAAAATCTAGCTAACAAGCAATGTAGTCTGAAACCATTAACTGTCAGGGGTAATAACACTCAAAGTGCTGAAGTGCAGTAAAACAGCAGCGCATCCCTGGGATGGTGGCTGTTGTACCAGTGCACACCTGTGAAGAGGGCGCTAAATCTATCCGTGCATTCATTATAACAGAGAGAGGAAAAACAACACTAATAACGTAAAGTATAAACGGAAATAGCAGACAGCAGAGAGTGACATTTGCATGGTCCCAGTCAGCTTGTTAGCTGAAGTGGGTTTTAATTAGCTATTTTCTAGCAAGCAAACGAGCAAATTAGTGGCAGCTATAAACAAGAAGAGAAAATCAGGCCCAAAGAAAAGGAGAGATGATCAGGGTGCCTTTGCAGGGGGTGGAAAGGGGAGGGCAAGGAAATACAAAGCTTTTACTTAAAACTTTTCTCAATCATAGAATTAAAGAATGTATTCTTTTGAAGGTACCTTAGAGATGATCCTGTTCTCCCTTCTTTCACAGGTGAGGAAACTGAGGTTCATGGAAGTTAGCTGTTTTTTCCAAGGTTACACATCTGAACATAGCTATTTTTTTTTAAAGAAAAAGGGGCATCTCCAAGTCTAGGTTTTTCACAAAAAAAAAAAAAAAATCCTCTTTTGAAATATTGTGAGTGGATCAATCCCTTAAGAATACAAAGACATGCAAAGCTATTTGCATGGTAATTTAGAAATACAACTGGTTATAATTGGGGTTCCACTATGCTGAAATATAAAACAAGATATGAAAGAATATTACAAACAGGATAATAGCACTGTTCTGTAGCCAAAAGTACCTTTTGAAAGAAAACCTTATTCTGAGCAAATTTTCATCACATAGCCAATGAGTGCTTATTATGTACTAGGCACAGTATTAAATGCTGAGAATGTAACTTTTGCCATTTGGTAGGATGTGCAGACAAGTAAATAGACATCACAAAACAATGGGATGCAAACCCTGATAACACAGGAGAGAATGCTGAGGAACTTCACAGAGATGCAAAGCTCTCTTGGAAAGTTGAAACACAATGAGCATTTGAGAGGAAGGACCGACAAGTCAGGACCTGAAGGATGCATAAAAGATGCCAGCTTCCTCCCAACTCCACAACTAGCAAACACTCACGCATCTAACTGTAAAAAGGAAATTCAAAGAACAATTTTTCCCAGTGGATTAGATAAGAGAAGGACCTCAACATGCATAAATAATGAAGAAATGCATGATACAGGTTTCATTCTTTTTTTTTTTTTGAGACAGGTTCTCACTCTGTTACCTGGCCTAGAGTGCAATGACGTCATCATAGCTCACTGCAACCTCAAACTCCTGAGCTCAAGAGATCCTCTTGCCTCAGCCTCCAGAGTAGCAGGGATTTCAGGTGCATGCCACCATGCCTGGCAAATCTTTTTCTATTTTTTGTAGAGACAGAGTCTCGTTATGTTGCTCAGGCTGGTCTCAAACTCTGGGCCTCAAGTGATCCTCCCCACTCGGCCTTCCAAAGTGCTGGGATTATAGGCATGAGCCACCACACCTGGCCACTTTCTAATTTAATCTGATTTACAACCTGAAATATGCTCTTTAAAAAAAGAGCAAAATGATTGGGAAATAGAGAAAATCTTGAAGCAGGGAACAACAGAAATCAATTGACTTATTCCCTTAATATTTTTGACCAATA
>NW_012144300.1:683690-685397 GCF_000956105.1 Propithecus coquereli
GGGCTAATAACTAGAATCTATATAGAACTCAGGAAAATCAGCAAGAAAAAAATCAAACAACCCTATCAAAAAGTGGACAAAGGACATGAACAGAAACTTTTCAAAAGATAGACTAATGGCCAATAAACATATGCAAAAATGCTCAGCATCTCTAATCACAAGGGAAATGCAAATCAAAACCACAATGAGATATCATTTATCGCCAGTGAGAATGGCCTTTATCAAAAAGTCCCAAAACAATAAATGTTGGTGTGGATGCAGAGGGATAGGAACACTCATACACTGCTGTTGGATCTACAAACTAGGACAACCTCTGTGGAAAGTAATATGGAGATACCTCAAGGAGCTACAAGTAGAACAACCATTTGATCCAGCAATCCCATTACTGGGCATCTACCCAAAGGAACAAAAGACATTCTGTAAAAAAAGACATCTGCACTAGAATGTTTATAGCAGCACAATTCACAACTGCAAGGATGTGGAAACAACCCAAGTGCCCATCAATACATGAGTGGATCTATAAAATGTGGTATAGCCACAAAAAACAATGGTGATCTAGCCCATCTTACATTATCCTGGATAGAGCTGGAGCACATTCTACTAAGTGAAGTATCACAAGAATTGAAAAACAAGCACCAATTGTACTCATCACTGAATTGGTATTAAATGATCAACACTTATGTGCACATATAGTAGTAACTTTCATCAGGTGTTGGCAGGTCGGAGGGGTGGAGGGGATGGGTATATTCACACCTAATGGGAATGGATGCACTCGAAGCTCTGGCTCAAGTGGGGCAAAGGCAATATATGTAACCTAAACATTTGTACCCCTCTAAAATGCTGAAATAAAACAATAAAATAAACAAATTCTCTTGCTGAGAATCTGCCCCTATGTGCCCTGACCTCCCCAGAAGATGAAGCCTGAAGTTAATCCTGCTGTCTGTATCAGTTAGGATAGTTAGAATTAGGATGTGGTGACCACCTTAATGGTGACAATTTCAAAGTCATAATGGCTTATGAGAATAATTACATCACTTGCTCCTGCTACATGTCATTTGTGGGTCAGCTATGGCTCTGGCTCAAGTCATGATTATTCTAGATCCCAGGCTAATGGTCCAGCTTCTATCTAGAACTTTGCATCTCAAGGAAAAAAGACAAGAGACATGCTATTCTTACAGTTTCTGTTTTACATTGACACATGTCATTTCTACCACATTTCTTTGGCCAAAATATTCATGCACATGGCCACCCTAATCTCAATAGGGTACAGTTGTATAATGTCCTAGCAGGAAGGATCATTAGTCATAAAATCTACCATAGTCTATCTTCTTGATCACCACATATTGAGTCAAGCACTGCTCGATTGGCAGGTTCTTTTATTGATCAACAGATTGATTGATCTATTTTAGTACTTTAAAAATATTGTTCAATTGTCTTCTGGCTTTTATAGCTTCTGGTGATAAGGCTGTCTTTCTTATCTTTATTCCCTTTTGTCCTTTGTCTTTATTCCCTTTTGTCCTTTTCTCTGGCCACTTTTAAGGCTTCTTTTTCATTATTCATTTTCAGCGATTTGATTATTATGTATCCCTGTGTTGTTTCCTTTGTTTCCTCTCCTTTCAGTGCTGTGAGTGTTTTTAATCTATGGGTTTCTAGTTTTTATCAAATTTGGGACTATTTTGACTATGGTCTTCAATTATTTTTTCTGTC
>NW_012144300.1:685447-688131 GCF_000956105.1 Propithecus coquereli
ATAAGCCAGAAGAGACTGGGGCCCAATTCTCAGTCTTCTCAAACAGAATTATGCCCAGCCTAGACTCTTGTATCCTGCAAAACTAAGTTTCTTATACAAAGGAGAAATAAAGACCTTCTCAGACAAGCAAAGACTGAGGGAATTCATCAAGACAAGACCTGCCCTCCAGGAAATATTCAGAACAACATTATACACAGATCAGCACAATAGACACTCACCCGTGTAAAATCATCCAAAAGCTAAAAGTCAAAGGCCAGATACCACAATGACTCAAGAGAGAAAACAAAACAACAAAGTTCAACTCAACAGAATGAAAGGAAATCTGCACACTTATCAATTCTTTCAATAAATGTGAATGGCTTGAACTGAACACTAAAGTGACAGAGGCTGGCTGAATGGATAAATATACACAACTGAAGTATCTGCTGTCTTCAGGAAACACATCTAACCCACAAGGATGAATTCAGATTCAAGGTGAACAGATGGAAAACAACATGCAAACAGAAGCCAAAGAAAGCTGGTGTAGCCGTTCTGATTTCATATAACTTAGTCTTCAAATTAACAAAAATAATGAAAGACAAAGATGATCACGATATAATGGTGAAGGGTACAATTCAACAAGAAGACATAATAATTCTAAATATTTATGCACCTAACTCAGGTGCACCCAGATTCATAAAGCAAGTCCTATTTGACCTAAACAAAATGATAAACAGCAGTATTGTAATAACTGGGGAATCAACACCTCTCTGACAGAACAGGACAGATCCTCCAAAGAGAAAATAAATAAAAAAACAGTGGACTTAAACAGAACTCTAGAACACATAGCCTAACTGACATTTACAGAACATTCTACTCAAAAAACACTGAATATACATTTTTATCATCCGCTCATGTGACATTCTCTAAGATTGACCATATTCTATGCCATAAAACATGTCTCACCAAATTTAAAAAAATAGAAATTATACCATGCATCTTCTCAGACAACAGTGGAACAAAATTAGAAATCAACTCCAACAGAAACTCTCATCTCCACACAAAGTCATAGAAACTAAATAACCTTCTGCTGAATAATTATTGGGTTAAGGATGAAATTAAGATGGAAATCAAAAGATTCTTTGAACTAAATGATAAAGGAGACACAAGTTATCAAAATCTGTGGGACACAGCAAAAGCAGTCCTACGGGGAAAATTTACATCCGTAAATGCCTACATCCAAAAGACAGAAAGATCACAAATAAAAAATCTAATGAATCATCTCAAAGAACTGGAAAAGGATGAGCAAACCAACCCCAAACCCAGCAGAAGAAAAGAAATAACAAGGATCAGAGCAGAATTAAATGATATTGTTAATAAAAAAAACTATACAGAAGATTAATAAAACAAAAAGTTGGTTCTTTGAAAAAATAAACAAAATTGACACACATCTTGCTAGATTAACAAGAACCAGAAAAGAAAGGACTCTAATAAGTTCAATCAGGAATGAAAAAGAATAAATTACAATTGATACCACAGAAATACAAAATATCATCAACAAATATTATAAAAACCTCTATGCACATAACCATGAAAATGTGGAGGAAATGGTCAAACTCTTAGAAACACACAGACTCCCCAGGCTCAATCAGGAAGAAATAGAATTCTTGATTAGACCAATATCAAGTACCAAAACTGAAGAAGAAATAAAAAAACCTTCATAAAAAGAAAAGTCCAGACTAGATGGTTTCACATCCGAATTTTACCAGACCTACAAAAAAGAACTGGTGCCTATCCTGCAGAAATTATTCCACAACATTGAGAAGGAAGGAATCCTCCCCAACACGTTTTATGAAGCTAACATCGCCCTGATACCAAAACCGGGAAGGGACACAACAAAAAAAGAAAACTACAGACCAATCCCTTATAAATATAGATGCAAAAATTCTCAACAAAATCCTAGCAAACCAAATTCAGGTGCTTATCAAAAAAATAATCCATCGTGACTAAGTGGGCTTCATCCCAGAGATGCAGGGATGGTTCAACATAAGCAAATCTATAAATGTAATTCAATACATAAATATAAATAAAAACAAAGACCATGTGATCCTTTCAATAGATGCAGAGAAGGCACTCAAAAAAATTCAGCACCCTTTTATGATAAGAACGCTTAACAAACTAGACATACACAGGACAGACCTAAAAATGATACAAGCCGCATATGACAAACCCACAGCTGACATCATACTGAATGGGAAAAAATTGAAAGCACTCCTACTTAGAACTGGAACCAGACAAATTTGCTCTCTATCACTTCTATTCAACACAGTGCTGGAAGCCCTAGCCTGAGCAATCAGACAAGAGAAGGAAATCAAGGGCATCCAAATGCGGGCAGAAGAGGTGAACTAGCTCTCTTGGCTGACAATACAGTCTTATGTCTAGAAAACCCCAAAGATTCTTCCATGAGACTACAGGAATTGATAAACAAATTCAGCAAAGTCTCAGGATCTCAGGATCCACAGCTTTCACTTGTCACAAAAATCAACTCACAGTGGATAATAGACTTAAACCTAAGGCATGAGCTGTAAGAATTCTAGAAGAAAATGTTGGAAAAATTCTTACAGACATTGGCCTAAGCAAAGAATTCATGAAGAAGACCCCAAAAGCAATCACAGCAACAACCAAAATAAATAAATGAGACCTGA
>NW_012144300.1:690381-691927 GCF_000956105.1 Propithecus coquereli
TTGTTTTAAAATTTAATTTATTTCTATGTCTGAGTTGACTGATTGATTTTTTTCTGGTTTATGGGCCATAATTTCCTAATTCTTTGTATGCCTGCCTATTTTCTTTTGGATACTGGATATTGTGAATTTTATGTGGTTGAATATGGAATTTTGTTGTATTCCTTTAAATGGCGGTGATCTTTTTGTCTGGGATGCAGTCAGATTACTTGGGATTGCTTTGTTTCTCTGTAGGATTGCTTTTAAGCATTGTTAGGTCATGTCCAAAACAGGCTTTATTCTACTGATAATTTAGCCCTATCACTAAGATAATTTCCTTCTGGTTATTCTATCCAATGCCTTATTTATTATGAAATCTCTCCACTCTGGCTGACAGAAAAATAAAATATTCCCAGCCCATGATTAGCTTCAAAAATTGTTCAATTTACTCAGTTTCAATGTCCAGCTTACTCAAATCCAGCCTTGGAGAGTTTATTCTCATACATGAGCAGATCAGTGCTCTGCCAAAGACTGCAAGGGACCTCTGCAAATCTTCCAAGCTCTGTCTTTGTGAAGCTCCCTTTGCTCCACCAAGGTCCCCCTGAATTCCAATCAACATCTTTAAAACTCAGGAAGATTCCTTGGCTTTAATTTGTTTCCTCTCTCCCTGCAAAACAGAGCAGATATATGTTCTAGGTAGTAAATTGGAGTAATTATACAGTTTACCTTATAACCGGGGCTAATAATCCTGTGCAGTCTATCATGTACTGTCTGAGAACAATTGCCTTACGTATTTTGTCTAATTTCCTAATTGGTTAAGGTAAGAGAGTAAATCTGGTCACTGTTACTTTTTCAAGGCCATATTGAAAAAGGAACATTTTCAATGTTTTACTTCTACTTTGCACTTTGAAAAAAATATATTTTTAACAGGACATAGGATGTTTTTGTGTGCTGGTGGTTGTATTGTATTGCGGGAAATTGATGGAGGAGGAAGCCTTAAATATTAATGTAGGGCTAGCATATATAAAATATAGCTCATATCTGATGTCCATCTTAAAAATGGATTGATATTTAAGTTATAAAGTATTTCCAGGCCTTAAAAAACAAGAAACTATATTTGCTAAGCTATGCAGATTATGAATATGAATATTCCCAAGTGCAGAACTCATTGCAACAGTGTGGGTTTTGAATGCAACTCAAATTTTCTTGGAGAACAAAGATGTATAAGGATAGGGAGTTTATATATCTCAAACCAAATTTGACTTTTTTAGTAAGACACAATACCAAAACATGTAAATGCTTTGGCCATATTATTATAACTGTCCCTAGGTAAATAAAAAATGTAATGTTTACATGTGCATTGTTTAAATTTTTGTCATGACTGAAACTTGCATAATTTTATCATAAAATTGCCTTGAAAAAATTTTCCCAAAATTGTTGGCTGTTGGTCTGTGAAACATTTGAAATGTTCTTTTACAGTTGCCAACTATTTCTCCACATACCAGTGGTCTCAGAGAATACAAGCTTGTGCCTATGGAAGATACTGTTTGAATTTTACCTGCATACGTAA
>NW_012144300.1:693742-694984 GCF_000956105.1 Propithecus coquereli
AGTTATGTTCCTGAATATTTTATAATGATAGAAGAAATATAATAGCTAACATTTAATTGAGCACCAGACATATGTTCAGGTACATATAGTATATAAATGCTTAACATACATTATGTCATTTGATTTTTCCAATAGCTCCTTCAAGTGCACATGATTATTATATTCATTTTGGGGGTAAGGAACTGAGATTTAAAGGAGCGGATTCATGTTCCAAAGTTTGCAAAATGGGGAAATGATGATTCGAACCAACACACTCTGCCTTCACATTCTTATATTTGTGGACCATCTTGCTTCTGATGAATAGCATTACGTAAAAACAAACAGCCAACACACACACACGCACGCACGCGCACACGCACACACACACACACACACATGACATTTTAGAGAGAATACAAGTGAAACTAGTTTACAAAATAAAATATTCAGGAAACAGTAAGAATGAAATGATATAAACTACTATACTAATGATGGTTGCCTTTAGCTGCTAGTACTCTGGGTTGTTTTCCCTTCTCCTTTTTATGTGTTTAAGATGTTCTAGAATAAACAAGTTTTTTAGTTCTGTGGGGAGAAGAGAATTTTTTTCAGTCCTATGCAGCTATTCCTTCTTGTGCAGAGAAGGAGGCCAGCTATGTGCATATCTATCACAAATAACCTGGGTATGTAGCATCTTAACACAAACTAGGAAAGCTGGAGTTAAGAAAGGAACCTGTAGAAGTCTTGAAAAGTTAGAAAGACAAATACCATCTTTCACTTGATAAATAGTAAGCAGGGAAAATATTCTTGCCAAGAAGGAAAATGACTTAAATAAAGTTGTCTAGCAGAAAGATTACTCCAGGAGCTTTGTCAGTGAGTGAAGTGCAATGGGAGTCCCAGACTCCAGAGAGTCCAGCTGAGTCAGACATACCAACGCTTGGAAACAACCAAGGCAGCAGACGCTTTTCTGGTATCTGTTGCAGATATGTAACCAGGCTTAGGTTTGCATTCAATCATGATTGCTTGATTGATTTAACTCTTGCACTAGTCTATTCGTAAATTTCAACAATATAATAATTCATTAAAATGTTAATATTTCTCTTGACTATGCCAACTATGGTCAGAACTTTAAACCAACCTCATCCAATAATTTACTGAATTAATACTTAACCATGAAGCATGTAATAATTCATTAAAATGTTATACCTTCTCTTGACTATGCCAACTATGGTCAGAACTTTAAACCAACCTCATCCAATAATTTAC
>NW_012144300.1:695649-724565 GCF_000956105.1 Propithecus coquereli
ATGATTTCGTTCTTTTTTATGGATGCATAGTATGCCATTTTGCATATATTCCCCCATTTTATTTATCCATTCATCCATTTGTAGACACTTTGGTTGATTCCAAATCTTTGCTATTGTGAATAGTGCTGCAATAAATATATGAGGGCAGGTGTCTTTTTGATAAAATGATTTTTTTTCCTTTGGGTAAATCCCAGTAGTGGGATTGCTGGATCAAATGGTAGCTCCATTTTAGTTCTTTGAGAAATCCCCATAATGTTTTCCATAGACATTATACTAATTTATGTTCCCACCAACAGTGTATAAGTGTTCCTTTCTCTCTACATCCTTCCTAACATATGCTATTTTTTGACTTTTTAGTAATAGCCATTCTAACTGGTATAAGATGATATCTCATTGTGGCTTTAATTTACATTTATGCTCCATGTGCTGAAGAGAAGAATGTATATTCTGTGGTTGTTGGGTAGAACGTAAATGTTTGTTATGTACATCTGGTTTAAAGTCCAATTAAGGCCAGTTTTTCTTGACTTAAATGTCTTGATGATTTGTCTGGTGCTATGAGTGGGGTGTTAAAGTCTCCCACTATTATTATATTATTGTCTATCTCTTCCTTTAGGTCTTATATTAATCATATTTGTTTCATTAACCTTGGTGCTCCAGTGTTCAATGCATATATATTTAGGATTGTTGTATCCTCTTGTTGAATTGATCCCTTTATCATTATATAATGACCTTCTTTGGCTTTTTTTTTTTTTACCATTTTTGATTTAAAGTCTGTTTTCTCTGATATAAATACAGCTACTCCTACTCATCTTTGGTTTCCATTTGAGAATGTTCACCACTTTAAGAAAAATTTTAATTTTTAAAAATGACCTAAGGAAAGGTAAACTGAATGGAAAGTAGGCAAGTCTTTATTTTCTCATTGAGTAAATTTCACCTTTTTAGTCTCCAAAACCCCAGCCTTGTGGAGCTTATCTGAGTCTAAAGTGGACTAGGAGGAAATACATAGGTCTGTGGCTATTAGCCTGACAAACCCAAATTTCAGAACTTAAGAATTACAACATAACAAAAGGAGAGCTTCTCTATGTTTGTGCTCCCTTGTTGGTGACTACCAGTGGGAAACAGCTGGGCAACGGAGTAACTTGATCACAAATGGATAACAGCTCTTCTCAATTGTTAGATTTCCTCTTTTCTTTCAAATTATTTTTTGAAACATCAACTAGAAGAAAACTCTAGACTTGTGGCAGTTCAGTAATTTAGTCAACACTAAGATAAAGTGATATAAAATAAGCTTTGCATAAAGTTGATTTAATTGACTAACTATAGAAGGGAAATGTGAGAACTTCCATGTGTATCCAGAGGAGGCCACATCAACAGAACAGGAGGAGACTGACAACCCACTATGATATGCCATAGTGTGACACGCTCACAAAATTATACACACAAGAAACAAAGCTTAGAACTTTTATCTGGACTTTGTTTCATCCAGACCAACTTTGCTAGAGGGGTGTGGCTGATAAAATTTGTAAGTTTAATCATCTCTATTGAGTAAATAACAGCCTAACTGTACTGATTGCTTGCATTTTAAACTTTATTTTACGTAAATGCTTAATTTTACATATAGCCCCCAAGTTGGGTTCTAATATAGTGGACTTAGTGCCTAAAGGACACAAAGTTTGCCTGTAGTAATTTCCCAGGCTTGTCCTTCTAGTATCTCTGGGGCTGGTGCCAAAACCAAATTAGCCCTGAGCAACCTGAATGTTAGAGATGAAAGGAACCTTCGACACCAATAAAATCTGCCTAATGACACTGTTGCTTTTCTGAATTGAGGAAGTTTATTGATGCTTTTCTCAGAGTTTGTAGCATGACTGCTATTGTCTTTAGTCAATTACAGCAAGTATCTTCATTTCTGGAAGATGAGTTTCTTCCCTATCCTCTCATTCATCATCCACTCCAAGCCCTTGTCCTCCTCTCTGACAACATCTACCCAGCCTACAAGTCCAGCTCAATTATTTCCTCCGATGGGCCTTTTTCATCATTTCATCTCACAACTAATTGCCCCTTCTCTGAACTCTATGATATTCAATACCCATATTATGTGTTGTGAGTTTAATTGTGTCCTCCAAAAAAAGATATGTTGAAGTCCTAACCCCTGGGACTTTTGAATGTGACCTTATTTGGAAACAGGGTTTTGCAGATGTAATCAAGTTAAGATGAAATCATTAGAGTGGACGCTAATCCAATGTGACTGGCATTCTTACAAGGAAAGGAGCAGGGACACCTAGGAAGAGCACCAGGGGAAGGCAGAGGCAGATATTGGAGTGGTACCTCCACAAGCCAAGGATTGCTGGCCATTGCCAGAAACTGGGAGAGAAGCATGGTACAGATTCTCTCTTAGATCCCTCAGAATAAACCAACCCTGATTTCAGACCTTGATTTCAGACTTCTAACTTCTGGAACTGTGAGAAAATAAATTTCTGTTGTGTTAAGCCACCTAATTTGTGGTATTTTGTTATAGCAATCCTGGGAAACTAATACACCATTGACTTGTAACCCTTTCTTCCCATGTATTGCCCATCACCTATCTCTAAGTCTACACCTACATCCTTATCTTGCATAAAAATTCCCTGGGGGGAGAAACCACATTTTAATTTCTTTCTTAGATAGAGAACGGCCCTTATCTATATTACAGTTTCCAAATATAATACAAAACATTCAGTTAACTGGGCATCTATATTTTTATTTGCTAAATATGGCAGCCCTAATTTATGTACAAAATAGATGATCGATATATACTAAGGAATAATGGACAAAATCCCTAGTTTATCAATTTTATGAAATTTTCCTTCTTGATAGTTACAACAATTAATCTGCAAAGACACCAAAATCTTTAACCTACACCTATTAAAATTTGGTGGCCCAAACCTGGAATACTGCATAAGATATTATTAGGGTACATTAGTAGCAGAGAATGCCAAAAAAGAACAATTATAATGCTCAGAAATATAAAGGGAGATGCCATGATGAAGGCAGAAACTAAAGATATTAGGGCCCTGCCATTTGAGAAGTTCGAGCTGAAAGATTCATGATCAAAACTAGAATCATAATAGACACATTAGTAAAATAATTTGTTCCCCAAATCTAGAAATACTAGGCTAGAAATAGAACTAATACTAATTGATTATGCTTCTATGTGTCAGGCCTGTTACAGAAATTAATTCATTTCACCTTACAACAATTATGTTCCAAGGTAGGTATTAATACTCCTGCAATTTAGAGGTAAAAGAACAAATGTTTGAAGGGCAGAGTCAGTAATCTAACCCAAGATCCATGACCTGTGCGCTCCTTCCACACTCCTAGACTGCCTCTCTTAACCTTTGTTTCCCAAGCAGTGCAAATTAGGAACAATTAAAGGGAAGACATAGTCACTAAGTAGATCATACATATTTTAAAATCCACTGATGCAAATAGCAGCCTAGCAGCAAAAATTAAATGATGTAAAATTTATGGACAAATTTATGTGTAAAAAAATCCATTAGTGGAAGAAGATACCAGTACAACTCACCTTTGAAATTACATCAGAATCTACTAGACCTTCCAGAACACCTGGCTAAATTGACATGGGGTGTATTTCAGGATGACCCTCTCCATATTCCTGTGGAAATGAGAGACTTAACACAAAGTCCAGTTACTTCATTATCATTTAGCTTTCCTTGGAACTACAAAAGTTGAATTGTTTATTGTAGAGAGCACAGGGCTTGTAATCGTGGTATCTGGGCCTGCCTATTATTCTGTTACCTGTTAGCTGTGTGACAGCAAGTCACAGACAATCTTGGCTCAGTTTCCTCCTTTGACAACGGTGGGCTGATTGCTAAATTCCTTTCCAGCATACACTTAAGGGCCTGTTATATGCTGCTTTTATTTTCTAATTATACCAATGCTTTTTAACTGGTGTACTGTTTCCCCCACGTGTTAAATAGAATGTTCTTCTTTTTAATGTCTTTGTACTTCATTCATTTATTCAATTAGTTGATCTTCTACTCCATGTCAAGTGCCATGGAAGGCACTGGGGATGTAAGTGATAAACAAAAGAGACAAGGTCCTTACTTTTATTAAGATTACGAAAGAAAACAAAGAATAATTAGAATGGTCAGAAATATAAAGGTAGATGTCATTGTCAAAAGACCTTAAAATAATAAATTTATAATTACAATTTTAATAAATGTTTTGAAAGAGAATTATGGAGTTCTGAGAAACTAGTTAACAGTTTAAGTTTCTGGGGTCAAGGAAAATGTCTGTGAGGAAATTAACTTGTAAACTTGAAGGGAGAGGAGAATTTGGCAGATGAAGAGATTGGGAAAAAGCATTCTGGTAGAGAGAACACCAACCGTGCAGGCTGATCAGGAATGAGCCTGGCACGAGGAGGAAACAAAAGGTCATTGGATGATACATCATCAGTGAGACTACAATGGATGGAGAGGTAGTTGGACAGTCACAGAGGGAGAGACTGGAATGCAGTCAGTGGAGTTTAAAGGTAGAGCATGGACAGAACTGATGTGCTTATTAAAATGTACTCTATTTGCTGTTGTTGTCACAGAGGGGAATGAAGGGATAACAGAATAATTAGAAGGCTTAGCCAGTGGCTTGGGAGGGACATAACCACTACTTGAGTTCAGATGATAACCACAGAGAGAGTTCAGACTTATTTGGGAGCCAGAATGCCAGTCTCCAGTGAAGGTAGTATGTAGAGGAGAAGGGCTGTCAAGAATGGCTCCGATTTCTGGCATGAGCACCTGGGACTTCCAGGAGTCACCATGGAGGTGTGGACTACTGCAGGAGGAGTGGGTATGAACTGGAGAAGCATGAGAAGCCTTTTGCACAAATTGAGCGTGAGTTTCCTACGGTACATCTCGTCGTGGAGCCAAACCACATGCGTACGATTCAGAGGCTCAGGACAACCACAACCCTTTTTCTAGTTCCCTGTTTATGGTCACACCCCATCAAATCAATATTCTCTTGATCTGTGATTGATGATAAATGAGCAGGGAAAACAAAGAGCACAGAGGAAGTGACTGGAATTGGAAAACTTCTTTAAGTGGATTTGATCAGTGTGCAAAGCAGTCCTGTGTTGTAAGAATGTCAGGGAAATACTTCTGAGATATGCTGAAAGGTTCCTTCAGCCCTAACCTTCTCTCCTACCAATCTGACATGGTGCTGCCTCTTGACAACTTTTACCAATGCTGAAAATCTAACCAGCAAAGTCTCCAGAAAGTCTTTGTTAAAATGTCACAAATTGCCTGGAACACACCCCAAGCCTTCTCTACCTGTGGCACAATAGTATAAATCAATGAGTTCAGCCAGGTTACTACCTGAGCAAGTAGGGAAGGAAAAATAGTAAGATGAGTGAGTGTCCACATTGAGGAAGGCTTAGCAGTTTCTACCTGTGGATACCAGGCTAGCACAGACCATGAAACAATAGCCTTAGAGGCCACTAAATCAAGACAGAAAGGCCCAAAAGGCAGGAGTGTGGCCAATGGTTAACAACTGGTTCCCTGAAGATTTATAGCATTTACTGATTTGTGTGGTGTAAATATTCCCACCACGACCAAATTTAAACTGTCTTTAACAACTGGCTTGCAGAATTCCTGATAATTTAACAATCAACTCCCTTAAGCAAGAACGGGCAGGCTCTAGCACACCCCGGTGTGTGGGTGAAGTTGGCACAAATAGAATGCTCGGAAATCTGCTTCATTTCTCAAGTTTGCCCAGGGCTTTTTTTGAATAGAGATTCAGACTTCAAATAAAAAAATCAATCTGTAAAAAAAAAGTCACACTACCACCATCTCCTGCTTTGCCTTAATATAAAATTGGATGTGGGGCTTACTTTTTATTAATTGCATTAATTATCAACATATTCATTTGGCTAAACCCCAATCCTGACTAAATCCAGCTCTTTGTCTACTCTATACCTACACTCATAGCTGGAGGAGAACATGCAACCTAGTTCTAATGTTGCTATAAATTCATGATGAACGTCAAGGTAGTCTTCAACACTCCTGGCAAACCTACTATATTTTCCTAGTTATTTATTCCTCACTCTCCTAAACAATTATTTCCTATCTTGTCCTGTCTCCTCAAACCTCCAACACTTCTCCCATATCATCAATCTCAGCTAATGTGCTTCCTTCTTACTTCACCAAGAAAAACAAAGGGACTCAAGAAAAATAGTAGAAAGCTCTCAGCACCATCACATCTACTATAGACCTGCACCTCTGCCTGTATCTTCTCTGCCCATACCTGTGCCTGCTCTCGGGCTAGGCTGGATGAAGTACCCCTGGCAAGGTCCCCCAGAGGTCAACCCCTCTCCTTGTTCATGAGGTCACATCCTCTCTAACCTGTTCCAAGATATTGCTCAATTTCCTCCCCTTCCTATCTCAACATCACTTTTCCCTTTTCTACCACTTCTTTCCTATCAACATGCCATCTTGCTATTATTTCTTTCACCTAAAAATGTCCCTTATGTTCCTATTTCCCTTTTATCCCATTATTTATTAAGGCATAATTTATATACACGCTGCTCTCTTTTATTGTATAGTTCTGCAAGCTTTGACAAACACAGACATGTAACCACCACCACAATCAAGCTGTAGAATGGTTCTACCACTCCAAAAATATTCCCTTTTGCCCCTTTGTAGTCAAACCTCTCCCTCCCAGCACCAGCCCAGGCAGCCACTGTTTTCTGTCTCTGTGGTCTTGCCTTCTCCAGAATGTCATATAAACAGAGTCACATGGTGTGCAGTCTTTTGAATCTGGCTTCTTTCGCTGAGCATCCATGTTTTCACATTAATCAGTAATTTGTTCCTTTTTATTGCTTAGCCATATTTCAGTGAATTGATAAACACAGTTTGTTAATTCATCCCCCAAGGGAGGGACTTTTGGGCTGTTTCCAAGTTTTTGTGATTAAATATAATGCTGCTATAAAAGTTAATGTGCAGGTTTTTGTGTGAACATAAATCTTCATTTTACTTTGGTAAATATTGAGGAGTGGGACGACTGGTCGTATGGTAAGCATATGTTCTAGTTATGTAAGAAATGACCAAATTGTTTTCCAAAGTGGTTGTGCCATTTTATGTTACCTCCAGCAGTGTGCGCGAGAGTTCCTGTTTCCCCACATCCTCACCAGCACTTTATGTGACCGGCAAATGGTAAAACCCATCCTCCCAGGGGCTTGAGCCAAAATATCTGGTATCATTATTCGAACCCTATATCCATCCAGTGAGTCAGCAAGACCAGTCAGATCTGCCTTCAAGTTATATCCAAAATCCAACATTTGCTGGCATGACCACCCTGACACAAGCCCCCATACTTTCTTTCTTATTGCAAAAGCCTCCAAATTGATCTCCCTGTTTAATTATTCTGAACTCAGATCCTGGTAAAGTGTAAGTCAGTCATCTCATTTTTGTGCTCAAAATCCTACAGTCTTCCTGTTTCACTCAAAGTAAAAGCTAAAGTCCTTGTGATGCTCTAGAAAATACTGCACAGTCAGGCCCCGCAGACAGACAAGTCTCCTCCTACCTCCCCTTGGTTTCTCTTTCCTTAGTCTCGCTGGTTTTTTTGTTGTCGTTTCTTGAAACATGCCAGGCAAGCTCTTGCTTCAGGGCTCTTGCAACTGCTGTCCCCTTTCTTGGAATGTTTTTCTACCAAAAATCTACATGTTTTATTCCCTCACTTCCTTTGGGTTTTCTCTACTCAAATACCACTTCCTCAGAGGCCTTCCCCAGCTACCCACTACAAAATTACACCTCCCTCTCCCACTCTGTCTCGTGCCCTCATTCCCGGCTTTACTTTTCTCCTTAGTACTTGTAATCATCTTACGTGCTATATATTAAATTATGTATGTTTGTTGCCTTGATTTATCCCACAAGAACATAAATACCATAAAGCAATGGAATTTCGCAAGCATTGCTTGCTGCTATATCTTCAGCCTTGAAAACTATACCTAGCGCATAACGGAGGCTCAACAAATATCTCTTGAATCAATGAAATTCGTCACAGTGTAGAATTTTTTAAATGATCAGGAACTTCACTCTGCCTTCGTGTGAGAGCTGCTTTGCTTTTCTAGCCAAAGAAAGTTTTTGTTTTTCTAGGGGCCCCGATATGGTGCTTCTATCCTCTTTAATGCACCGGGATATTAGAAGGAAGAAGTTTTATCTGCTCTTTCCACCAGCAGCTTACATGCTCAGATTTACTGATCTCTGAGGGCACTTATGCACCCACTGTTTATTTATTTTGGAATTATTTTATTATCAGCTTTACATGGTTATAAACCATTGCCAAGATGGAAAGCCCTTAGAGGACTGTTATTATTCATCCTCAGGATGCTCTCTGACCTGACCTTGGAAAATAACTGCAGCTCCTCGCAGAAGGTGGAGAATATAAAATCTTCATTACCTGCTCTGGGCCAAAGAGGTTTCTGCCCAGCACCAAGAGCAGGCTGCTATTAGCCATGCGGCACTACAACCCTCAGAAATCACCCTCCAGGCACCGTAAGAGATACATCCTCCCTGCATTAGAGAGACCATTGGAATTTGCCACAGATTGGTGTCTTTGAAGATTTTGTTTATATGTGTGTCTTCCTGTGTCCATAACAAACAAAAAGCAAATGAACAAGCAAACAAACCCACAATTCCTGTGTTCACTTTTTTAAAAGAAGAAAAAAAATCCTTTAGATTATAAGAAGAAAATTACTCTACAGAAAGTTTCAAAACTAAGACAAGTTACCCACAATCACTCCATACCAAGACAATCAACATCTTCAATTTTGTGTATCACCTTCCTGTCTTTTTCCTAATATAAATATTTTACATAGGTGTAAGCTTAATGTGCATGCAATTGCATGCCTTTTAAAATAAATGTTATAATCATTTATTTATTAGGTGGTTAACAAAATTTAATGAAAATGAACTATGAACAATGGGTTTTTTGAGACACTTGGTTCACATGATAATCAAGAATTAAATCCTGTCCTCAAGGGACTCATAGTCTAGACCAGCCAGCACTTTCCAAGAGAAATATAATGCAAGCCAAATATATAAGTTCAAATTTTTTTTAAATGGGTGAAATTAATTTTACTAATATATTTTATTTAGCCCAACATATCAAAAATATTATCGTTTCAATGTGTAATTGATATAAAAATTGTTAATGAAATATTTTACTTTTTTCATACCAAGTCTTTGAAATCCATGTCCATTGTCCTTTACTTGTATATCTCAATTTGGACAAGCTCCATTTCCAGTGTCCACTAGTCCAGTGAGTCTAGTGACCACCATCCTGGGCAGTGTAGTTTGAGAGCGTACTTTTCCATGTTTCTAAAAGTTTCCATCTTTACAGTTATCATCTTTCATGCCTTCATAATATGCTATTGGGTTCATTTAGTTGTTTTTCTTATACTGCACGTTTACGTTTGCTCCATTTTTTGTGTTATGAATCATACAGTGATGAATTTATTTTTCTGTATTTTGAATTAGTATTTAATTAGACTACACTCACAGATGTGGAAGGGTGGAGATAAAAGGCTGAAACATAGTAATGGGTTTTGGTGCACGTTTTCAGATTGCATTCCAAAAATGCTGAGTGATTTTTACCCTGCCTCTAGCAATGAGGGCAAGCCAGTTTCACGGGGAGCTCTCCGGTGCCAGCCGGCTGTACAGTTCTACCTCCTTCCCAACTTTCTTCCAGGCTTCTTGGGCTTTAGCTTTCCAGAGTTGCTTTTTATTATTTTGTTTCTTCTTGGGTTTTTGTTTGTTTTGTTTTGTTTTTTTTTTTTGGTTCTGCTTGCATTCCTTGATTTAGAATATCCATTGGTTTTGTTATTGTTATTTTTACGTTAGAAAATAAAATCTAATTCTTCTCACTCCCATTCACGGAATGTCCCCTCAATAGTGGGCCAGTCTCCACCCAGCAAGGAAGTTCAGATTCATGACATGATGAAATTTCTATCACTTTCACCATCTTTGTTTCTCCTTGTTCTTGCTCCTAAGAGGAGATCTTCCAGAATGGGAATATGCTTCAGTGTTACGCTATGAGAGACAAAAAATTAATTAGCAAAAGATATATTTAAGTAGTTTTTTTTTATGAGTCTAAACAATGTGAGCACCCAGAGTGCTTGCATCTGCCTGTTTGGATGCAAGAGGCAGCAGCAGGATGAAGCAGAGATGTAAACAATGATGGAAGGGGGAGATAGAATTCCATACAAAGTATTATAGGTGGACTGGGCTCAACCCTAAAAGAAAGATCAACTGAAGTCAGTGTAAAGGAAATATTTATATTGTCATCTGCCTCAAGAAATAAGACAACCCTAAGTTTCTGTTATTTCTGGTGATAGACTGAGTCTATACACCTTTCTTGTCATTGTAGGTCAAAATAGTAGAGCCACATATACATTGGCTAATTAATAATATAAGTATATCCCATTGGCATTTTATACTTGCATGTTTGAGAAACTAAACATTAAATATTTTTCAGAAGTTTGTTTTTTCTATGAATATATACTTTTTAACTTTTTATTGATTACAGAGAATTCCCATATACACTTCACTCAGCTTCCCTAACATTCACGTTTCATGTAACCATGGTAATTTTATCAAAAGTGAGTATTTAAAATCTATCCAATATTATGAATAAAACTACAATTTTATTCAGATTACACCAGTTCTTCTACTAATGTCCTTTTGTTCTTCCAGGATAAAAATCACATCTAGTGACTTTTCTCTTTAGGCTCCTCTAGTCTCTGATAATTTCTCAGTCTCTCTTTATCTTTTATATCCTTGACACTTCCAAAGAGCATTCTGATCGGGCGTTTTGTAGAATGTCTCTCAGTTTGTTTTTCAATGTTTCCTCATGATTGGAGTGGAATTGTGGTTCCGGGGGAAGTACACCATGGAGATGAAGCACCATTCTCACCGCATCCTATCAGAGGGTGCCTGATATCAACGTGACTTAGATGGTCTCGGTTGGTTGTATTTTTCTTTACTCTGCTTTGGTTTATCTTATCCATGGTTTTTCTCCTTAGCTATTGATCTCTCAAAAATCATAGAAAAGAGAGCAGTGGCCTTTGAATACAAATAACATTTTTAAGGATATTTGAGCAGTTACATCCTAAATGTTGTGGTCCTCAAACTAGTCTTCGTTAGAGCCTTCATTTCCGAATGAAGCTACCACCATTGCATTTTTACATTCTTCTATATCTACTTTTTAATTTTTTTTAAAATTGCAAAAATTGGACAAATAACCTTTTTTTCCTGAACTGTTTAAGAGTAAGTTGCTGACATAAGGCTCCATCACCACTGACTGTATTAGTATTTAATCCCTACCAATAAGGACATTCTGTCTCATAACCACAATGCAACCATGCAAATCAGAACATTGGTATATTACTACAATCTGATTCACAGACTCCAATAAAGTTAGTCAATGAGTCTCTTTCTAAACAGAAGATCTACCCTGGTAAACAAAGCACTTTTCATTGTCATGTCTGTTCCGTAACCTAATCTGGAATAGTCCCTTGGTTTTTCCTGGACTTTTAAGTCCTTGACACTTTTGAAGATTATAGGCCAGTTATTTGTAGAATGTCCCTTAATTTAAATTTTCCAGACTTCCATCATGATTCGGTTCAGGTTATGCATTTCTGGCAAGATCAGCACAGAAGTAATGCTGGGTTTGTCTCGTTGCTGTTTTACATGTGGCACGTGATATTGCTATGTTTTATTACTGTGACGCTGGCTTTGACCACTCAGATCATATTATTTTTTTTGCCAGATTTTCTCCATTGTAAAGTTTCTACTTTATCCTATAAGTAAAATATATGTGAGGGGAGGTATTCTGAGTCTGTGAAAATCCAGTTCCTCATCAAGCTTGCACCCATGAGTTTTAGCATCCATCAGTGTTTCTAAGTTGAATTAATTATCACTATGATAGTTGCCAAGTGATCATTTTTTAACTTCATAATTTTCTCTATATTTATTAATTGGCAATGAACCCCCCCCAAAAAAGCTTTTTCTTTTCCTTATATATTATTCTTTGATTTATTTATAACAGTATAAGCCCATAGACTTTTATTTTATTCAACTGGTTATAATATGTCACAATCATTTCTTATTTTGCTGCTCAAATTGTCCCAGGCTTAGCCAGTAGAGCCCTTTTGAGTTGGCTTCCATCACTCTTTGATGTGTCTCTGTCATTCTTTGAACACTTCCATACTTTGTGGTACAACAAAATATTCCATGTTCACCTTATACTTTCCTTAGCCCTACCCTGAAATCAGTCATTTCTCCAAAGAGCTCTGTTTCCTTGCAATGAAGAAAGGATTTACAAGCCATGATCTGGGTGCTGGCTGTTCTCATTGCTATTAGGGTGTCGGTGTTCCCAGGCCCTCACAGGGCACAGCACCTCACAGACACATTCACATGTGTGTTTATTTCCATCACTACTTATACACATTGAAAACTATGAGTTCACATGGTTACCACCAATTACAATCCAGTCTTAGATTATTCATTTTTGTTTTCTCCCATTCCAAATTTTAACTCTAGGTTCTGACAGTGAGCAACTAGCTTCCATTACCCTCAACATATTTACCTATCGGATCAATCCCCTTTAAATGTGGTTGATCTTCCATCACCACCATCACCACCAAATCATGCAGACACTGACCTTAGACCTTGTGAATAGTGTTGCTAAACCATGAGTGTACAAATATCTCTTTGTGCACACCTCCAGTGTGTCTGATGCCATGTAGATGCCTTCCCCACCCTGCTCAAAAGACATTCAGAAGACATGATCCTGCACTGAGTCTCTCCCACTGTCACATCCATAGCATGATGCCATACTCAGGCTCTGACTTTATGCCAGAGTATGCTGCCCACTACCCTGAGACCTGGATGACTGCTCGGCTTAGCCTCATCTAAAGCTTTTGAACTGAATCAATCAGGAAGGAAAGCAGGAGAGAAGGCAGGAAGGGAGGCAAGAAAGAAACATGATTTGAAATAGTTTTGACTCTTAAAGAGTATATGAGTTGTATCTCAGGATATCCAGGCTATTATAACAAAATACCATAGACTGGGTAGTTGATACAAAACAGAAATTTATTTCTCAGTGTTCTGGAGACCAGGAAGTCCAAGATCAAGGGTCTACAGACTCAGTATCTTCTGGTTTGCAGAAGTATCTTCTTGATGCATCCTCACATGGTGGAAGAGACAAGGCAGCTTGCTGTGGCTTCTTTTATAAGGGCATTAATCTCATTGAAGGCAGAGCCCTCATGACATAATCACTTCCCAAAAGGCCCCATCTCCTAATAACATTACCTTACCTTGGGGGTTAGCATTTCAATACATGAATTTGGGGGGATACAAACACTCAGACCACAGCAAGTTGTATTTTTAAGGTTTTCACAGTCACACTTTACCATGATATTATTTAGTAAATTGACTACAAATAATCATCAGCTTGTTGTAATAATCAAATATATTCTCAAAAATAAAGACCACCAAAGATAATCCAAAGAATATTATGCAAGCTCTCTCACACCCATTAGGAGAGCTGCTATCAAAGGAAAAAAATAGAAAATAAGAAGTCTTGATAAGGATGTGGAGAAATTAGAACCCTTATGCACTATTGGTGGGAATGTAAAATGGCCAATTGCTATTGAAAACAGTAGAGGGGTTTTCAAAATTAAAAATTGAGCTGCCATATGATCCATCAATTGCAATTCTGTATATATACCCAAAAGAAGTGAAAGCAGAGACACAAAGAGATATTTGTACACTCATGGTTTAGCAGCACTATTCACAATAACCAAAAGATTAGAAGCAACCCAAGTGTCCTTTAATGGATAAATGAATAAACAAAATGTGGTGTGTGTATGCATGTATGTGTGTGTGTGTGTGTGTGTGTGTGTGTGTGTGTATACATATATATACACATACACTGGAATATTGTTATTCAGTCTCAAAAAGGAAGGAATCCTGACACATGCTACAATATAAATGAACATGTTGAAAACATGCTCAACAACCTTGAGGACATCATGCTAAGTGAAATAAACCAGATATGAAAGAACAAATACTATATGATTCCACTCATATGAGATACCTAGAGTAGTCAAATTCACAGAAACAGAAAGTAGATTAGAGGTTACCAGAGGTTTCAGGAGGAGGCAATGGGGATTATCGTTTGATAGATATAGAGTTTCGGTTTTGCAAGATAACAAGAGTTCTGGATAGGGATGGTTGCAATGTAAATGTACTTAATGCCATGGAACTGTATGCTTAAAAATGATTAAGATGGTAAATTTTATGTGTATTTTACCACAGTAAAAATTTCTAAGGATATTATACAAGCTCTGAATATTATTTCAAAAGAGATGTTTTAGAAATTTCCCAAATGTGAAAACATCAATGGAACAAGTATATAGCTCCTGTATTATGACTATGTTGTTAAAACAATACTCATATTTCTATACTATCACATACATTTACCCATATACCCATATATACATTAAACATAATAGCTATCTTTAAGTATAAGAACAGAAATCTTGGAGTAAGTATTCTATTTTAGTCTCAGATAAGTTAATATAAATTCAATTTATCCATATTTTTTGAAGAAACATTTATTTTCAAAATAAATAATTTTCAGACTTGGATAAACACAAGTCTGAAATGTCCATAAAACTCTCAAACCATACATATAGTAAAATAAAACTAAAAAGAACAACAGATAATGCAGAGAATAAATTCTTCCAAGTCCATGAAATAAATTGGAGTCAATTTGAATAATTTAATCAGCCCACATGAATATTTGAAGCAACTTGGTTTAATTCAGAAAACTTTCATTGAACACCTGTTTATGCCAGATACAGTATTAAGTAATGAGACTATAGAGATGAGTAAGACACAATTTCTATCCTCTGGGATTGTAAATATTCTAGTTGGAATAAGATAGAGGCAGAGTGCAGAACTGGTATTTACTGAGAACCTGAATATAATTACCTTATATAATCTCCAAAACCTCCCTATGAGTTAGATGTTATTACCCCCAATTTTCTGATGAGGGAACTGAGGCTTAGAGGTATTAAGTAAATCACCCTAGAACAAACAAATCCCCAAAGGTAAAGATCTACTTTTCACCCCAATACATCTGATTCCAAAGTCCCTGCTCTGTCTCCAATCTTACCATGATATATTGAATCACACAGTGGTATGATGTATCGTTGTGTGATTCAATATTTGTTGTATCACACGATAAAGACAGGCATGGGAACAAAGAGTTACCACCCACTGCAACACAGATGACACTAAAAATACCCACTACATGGACGAATGTCAAAGAAGCAGCAGTGATCGACTTTGCTTCTTGGAATAGACTCAGAGAAATTTGAAAGGGGTGGTTAATTCTGCAGTGGAATTGGTTACCAGATAGGAATTTTACAAGTGGACAAGGGAGGAAAGTGTACTCAGTGACAATGAGAAACATTCAAAATACTATTTTCTCTTCAGTATAAGGATTTTGCCTCTGATAGAAATTATCATCTTTTCTTTTTCTCTATCCATATCCTTCATCTCCTTGAAAAACTGGATCAACTCAACAGCGCACAAATCTTTCTCTAATTGAGATGTCTTGTTCTCCTTCATTCACCCATCCAATTCACTGCTCTGGTCTGCAGCTCACCCACAAGAAGGTACCGCATTTGAATGTTGCTTATATATGTTCTCATATCTTTGCCAAGTGAGGATGTTGTGTTTCACATTCCCTTTACATAAATAGATGCTTACACATATGTTTCTTTGAATACCTTCTTTATTTTTGTAATGTATTTATGCTTTGCATGTCTTGGTGTGTATCATATATATGCTGCCATGTACCACCTTCTGTCTCTTGCATCCTGCATAGTGTCTATAATCATCTTTAGCACATGAGGGATGCTCAGGAGATATTACTAATTGATTTTAAGTCTTCTCAAAGAACATTCATTATCATTATCATTATGCCCACACTGGAAAAGTGTCAGAAGTCAATGTCTACTTGGTAGAAAGAAATTGACTTATGAATGTTAATACCTTGGTGAAATATTTTTCCATAGATAACAAGTTTCTAGGAAAATGCTCTTTTGATGTAATGACCACAAACGACTTACTCTTTCTCTGCAGAGGACAAAAAAAATGGCATCCCTACAATACACACCTTGCAGTCTGTGTTAGTGGTGGGGCTAATACAGATGCCCAGAGCTACATCCCTTACCAAGAGCTGACAGATTCTTTTTATCCATCATACCTCAAGCATCAGATCACTAATTCATGTACAGGACAAGACAACTGCCAAATTGTTAGACTACAGAGAGAAGCTCCTCAGACACCTGTCATGTTGATGAAAGCAGCACCGTCCTCTGACCTCTGCCAGTTCAAGGTCGATAATGAGACGAGTCAGGCAGGAAGAGCAGCGTGTGCCGCCTCCATTAGCGTGCACTGTGCGCACACTCGGGGGCCCTGCATCTCCTGTCAATTAGCGTGGGGAAACCGGGGACTGCTGATTACCAGAGACAGGGCGTAGCAAGCTGCAGTTACCTAGGCTTCAGTACCCTGCTGCATTTTAATTAGCCCAATCCCTTGACTATTTCTTCAGAGCTTCATTATTGCCATGTTCAAGAAATTCAAGTAAGGCTTTCTACGTTTCACATCACTAATTGGAAGAAATGTTGAACATCCTAGTAATGAAGTTTGATGACACTGGTGTCTGGGTAAGGGCTTTGTGGGGCGTCTTAGAACAATGCTGATAGCTGTGTGTCGCAGAACCAGTCAGGGAACCAACCGCAAGGGAAGACGGACAGTTTCCAGTAGGGAAGCCAAGGGGCTGCAGCTAGGAGACGGGCAAAATAAACGTGGGCCGGTGGCTAGCAACCCGGTGAGTCTGTGTAGGAGTCTGTGCACACTCACACAAAGAAGAAAGTGATAAGAAAACAATCTTTGAATCCACAAAGAAAGGAACATGAGGAAGGAATTTAAAAATCTGAAAAGGGAAGTCTTCACATTTTTCATATTTCTCCTTTACAAAGAGACATAGTTTAAGCTTTTGCAAAATCATTCATTTAGCAGAAAAGAGATTAAAACATCAAAGTCAGCAGACTTTTGTTCTCATAAACCAACGCCATGGTTCTCTCCTAGCAGCTGTTGTCAAACTTGAGTGCGCATCACAATCACATGGAGGGCAGTTAAAATAGATTGCTGGGCTCCCACCTCCCCTCCCCAAGTTTCTGATTCAGTAGATCTGAGGCAGGACTACAGATTTTGCATTCCTAACAAGTTCCCAGGTGATGCCGATGGATGCTGCTAATGGGAGGGAGAGGGCCATGTTTGGCAACCACTTTCCTAGAGGCAGCTACCCAAATTGCAGATAGACTGCCTAAAGGAAATAAGTAACCCTCACCATTTCAAACAAAGAAAATGTTACACATGATCACCTAAGTCAGTCATTGAAACGTCAGTGTGAAACTTTATATGCTTTAACATCAGTGAACTAAAATAGTATGTGTTTTGTTTTAGTGAAATTCTCTCGCGTAAGAATATTTAAAGAGTTATTGCAACATAAAAAGTGCATCTCTTCACTTAGGACATGGCTCCTTCATGCCATTCTCTTACCCTAAGAAACTTCATCTTTATTTATATAGGACGAAGGGTAACTAGCCACAACTGAACCACAAACAATGACCACATAAATATTTGAAGTAGTCTAGTATATGTGTGTGGTTATATTGCAAATTAGGTGGGTGTCTTAGCTCTTGATGTATCAAAAAAGTTTTCAGAGCCAAATGTTATGCATGATCACTATGATTACTGGACAACTTGCTTTAATCTATGTAGACTTCAGTTACTTATCTGTGAGATGTGGAAATGCACTTTAAAATCTTGGTTCCTTCTAGCTTTAAAATTTCATGACACAGAACCCAATTTTCTACTTGAGTCAACATGTTTAGCACCTGGTGTGATACTCAGATTAGAAGTAAACTTTTTAAATTCTGAGCTCAGTCCCTTTAGTAAGTTTTAAAATCTGGATCAGCACCAAATCGAAAATACCTTTTAACCTGTCATCTACTCAGTGTTTTTGCAAGCAGAAGTTCATAACCACATTTCACATTCAAAATGTTTACCAACCCAGATACTTCTAGGATAAATCATGCATTAAAAAAGGTCACATTCTGTCCCACAGAAAGATCAAGTCTACTGAGAAATTATCTCTATGGTAGAAATTTTGTGTCCACTGAAATCCTTGGAAAGAATACTAGGAGGTCATTACCTTCCAATTCAACTAAAGAATTACTTTCACAGATACTTTACCCATTTACTTTATTTAGGTATAATATTAGAATGACCAATTATATTGAGTTAAAATCTTGTTAGTCTAAAACAAGTGAATTATAAATCTCCTCTATAAGAGCTTTCAATCAATTTCAAAGTTCATGCTGATTACATAAGAATGACTGCTAGCCAAGCCCTGACTCTACTGCGTCCAAACCAATTTTTAGAAGCATGGAGACATAAAGTGCCTACAGTAGATTTCTTGAATCGGGAATTGTAAAACAGAGAATGTAAGTAAATGGCTCTGCCCACTTGTTTTAGGACTACCCACTTGTTTTAGGTCTAATAATACTATTTCTAAAAATGTTTACTTGGAGGTAATTGGGTTTCTCCAATAACATTTTTCTCTGTTAGAATCAGCTAACCCATAGGAAATCAGACAATGAGAAGTAAAAGCTTTAGTAAAAATTTAAATTTTCACTCAAAGTTGCATAATAGCTTCAGGCTTCTTCTGATCCCACGGAGCTGTAATTCCAAGTTGCTTATGAGGCTTGCAAATGGAAAACTGAGAACGTGGTGAGTTGATAGACAAAAAGGATTGGTAGGCCAATACACATTTAAGCTCACTCACGTAGACAACCTAGCATGTTTCCTCATGCACACAAGGTACAGCTCAAGTTTTAGGAAACTGAAAGTCTCTTCTCCATTCTGCCCCCAATATTTCAGCATTCGAGGGGATCTCCCAGCCAGTTTTCCTTCTTCAGAGATTTCATGTAGCCCCTCATTTTGCTTCTCATTACTGTAGATAATAAAGAAAGTTAAAACAGACATTCTCTCACATCTTGAATCAAAAATCACCAAGCTTCTATGTAGAAAATTCCTTTTCTTTACCCAGATTTCTGAGTGGTCCAGAATGGCATTTATAGGTAACAAAGACAGGTCAGTGCATGTCAGTGAGGTGTGGAGTAGGAAAGACCCAAGCCCTTTCTTTCTTTTTGACACTGACCTACTACTACTACAGAACATACAGAGAGCTTGCAAGGACCTTAGCCAAAAGCATTTTCATTTACAGAGAAGTAAACTGAGTCTCAGAGAATTGCAGTAACTCAATTGAGAACAGGGGCAGGACCAGGCTCAAGGGGCAGAGCTGGCCCTGGAAGATGTTGAAAATCACCTTGTTAAGCCATTCTGTAGCTACTTAGAAATCATGTTTAAAAAGTGTTTTTAACCAGAATCCGACTCTATCTGTGCTCTCTACTATACTTAAGGATCATCCCAAAGTGGTTGTTCAAGGTTGTGTTAATTCCTATTACATATTCTCACAGCTAAATATAGAAAAATAAAGATGTGGCTTATAATTTTTTTAAAATGAGAGTGTAAAAATTGTTAATGATAGAGTGACACATATTTAAAGAGATCCCAGAAAATACTGACCTTTCATGTCTTTTACATCCAAAATCTCACAGCCCAAGTTTTCATTTTCATCATGTGTTTTGGTAGCTTCTAAGATATTCTCAAATAATTTTATTGTTTCCTTCAGGCTGTTAGAATAAGAGTCTATGTACTCCTTATACAAACCTAAGACAGTTTGAGGCTTCACAGATCAAATCATTGAGACTACACACCCACACATAAGCTATAATGAAAGGAGTTAATAAATAAAAGGGTTGTGGTTTTTTTTTAACCACTTACTCTCTGAAGCATCATATTTCTCCAGGAATGGAGTTTTAAAGGAAGAAATAAAGAGAGAAAAAGGATGTGTGTGTGTATGTGTGTGTGTGTGTGTGTGTGTGTGTGTGTGTGTGTGTGTGTGTGTAGGATCAGATTGCCCTCTGGTGGACACAGTTTATTTCTTCATTCTTTTAAGACATAACAAAGGAGAAAGACAAGTAATATAAAGAATAGGGAAAAGAGAAATTATTATAGAAAATGAAGAATTGGAAGAAAAATTGGAAAAGAATATAAAAAGGACAAAGTCCTTTTTTGACATAAAAAAAGGAATAGAACTAGGAAATACTGGGGAAAGAAAATCAGAAAAATCAAGAAAAAGAAATAAGATTAAAGATTACAAGAAAAAAACAAAGACCAAGAATTGGCTAGTATCACCTTACCATTTGATCAATCCTGGAATTATTTATTGAGAAATAAAATAACTGTAATGATAAATGCTAACTATATATGGTATGTTAACTTTTGTTTTCTCTTTCAATATATCTGCTAACTATATACATCTAAGCCATGTTTTAATAGCAGCTGTTAGACTTATAAGAATTGGGGGAGCATTTTGTGGAACTTAACTGAGAATAAAGATTAGAAATGAAAAACTGCTTTTTCTTGCATGTTTACAAATTGCACATAAGTCCCAACAGAACATACAAGGCACAGACACATAGTATTAGGCCCTTTATATATTCATTATACCATATAGAAGGGTTTAAAAAGTATGGAGGTTTTTTTTTTTTTTTTTTTTGACTGATTGAATGGCTCACTCACAGGTTTTTCCAGCTATTTAGAAGTCTTAGAAGGGAAAACAGCAACAGCACAGGTTAAAGTGTTATAAAATTTAGGATAAATAGTCTTTCAAAACTCCAGTTTGCTGGATAAGGACTACAGTAGAAGCTGAAGTCTTATTGGCAATGGCCAATGTCCCCCTCTCATTCCATTGCAAAATTTTGGAACATGTATCATTTATGTCAGGTAAGAGGAAAGGGAATTCAGAGGAAGCTTGGGGCACCATCCTCATGTCCTCACACATGCATTTACCAAAAATATCACCAGCCAGAGCCACGGTGTCTCTGCCCAGGAGCAGACATGACACTTTCACTGCCCACCACATGCTCATGTTTCAAGGGCCCAGAAGAGCAGCGTGGAAGCCCAGCGCCTAACCTCTTAGCCTGGGCCAGTGTAGGGCTGTAGAGTTCAATGCCTTCCCAGTGCTGATTACTACCCACCCCTCACCACTGAAACAAACACAGTGGCCTCCCACCTTGTCAAATCTGCTAACAGTGGCTTTCTGCTACAAGACTGTAAGCTCCTTTAAATGTTTATTAAAGGAATATTTTAGAAGGGGTTAAAATTAATTAGGTTTATTGAAAGTCTTTAAGACATCCTGGCATGTGCAACCAAACTGAAGCTCAGCAATGGAGAAAAGGAACACCTCTGCACCACTTATGGCAGAAATAGCAGGCACAGATCCCTTCCTTCTACCCCAGAAAAGACAGCTAGCTAACAAGGCCACATGAACGTTCCTCCCTGCCTACAGCTAAGATGAGTTTATAACCTCTTGTGTCTCCCCACCCAGGCACACCTGGGCACAGGGACATCTCGTGGGTTCATTCTTGGCTTCTCTTCTCTCAATTTATTTACTACTATCATTTCTTTCTATACTGAAATATAAAACCTACTTATCTTCACTAAGAACCTTCGTTTTTGTGTGAGCATGAGAAAATGAGCTTCCTACTCTGCATGCAGGGATCAGACAATAGGAAAGATAGCTCTGAATAGTGAGGTAGAAATCCTAAATATAATTTATGAAAAAGTCTCTAAACTTTAGCATGATAAAGTTTTCCTATCCAGGATGAAATTTATTTTCCATATTGAAAAAGTTTTAACTTAGATCATTGTTGGAACAGTTAACTTTTAAGAGGGAGGCATCACTGACTACAATGTGTTGGATTATACTAGAAGGTAAGTCAACTTTAGAACTGGATACCCAAAAAAATTTTTTTCAGAGATTCTCTTTTGAGAAATTACAAACTTGTCAAAACCAAAAATGTGGGGGTTTTCTTTCTCACTAAGCTAACAGGGTCAATTTTCCCAAATGTCTAAATCAATCCATGATTATAAATTGGACAATATCAAAAACGTTAAGTATTTCAGATGATAGAGATCATACATTTAAGCCTTATTTCTGATTTTCAGAAATTGGAGGTGCTCACAAACAGTAATGCTCACCGTTGACATTTATTATCAAGTGTGATGGGTAGAGTATCTCTCTAAACATAATCCAGGTTGCTAATGCCAGAATGATCAGCTATATTTCAAACCATTTGTAATATAAACTTCGTGCTTTCAGCAATTTGAGAAAATCAAAAATGATCTCAATTTTTGAAAATTACATCCCATTTAACATAACTCCAGAAAAATGAAGCTTTAATCAATCAAGTTAGTTAAAAGAACGTTTCTGTAACTAGATTACTCATGCAATTATCATTTATAAGATTAATTTTACTTGCAGCTCATAATTATTTCCTTAGTAATTACTAGCTTAGGCCCACAGCTATTGACTCTAAATTTCCTTATTCATTCAGAAAACATTCACTGACTACTAGGTGCTAGGAATACAATGTTGTTTTATTTTTAATCCATATTTTCCAGGTGTCTACATTAGAGAAGAGACAGACAAGTATATGACATAGTTTGATAAATGTCTTGACAATCTGTTACAGAAGTACATTAAGGGGTCACCTAATCAAACCTGGAAGAATCAAGAAGCCTTTCTGGAGGAGGTGATAACTGAGTAGAGTTTTTAACAATGGTTATAATAGCGGCAATGCTACTGTAAATGTTTCACTTTTTTTTTTTCATTTAGCATACACAGCAGTCCCAGGATCAATGTACTATTATTATCCCAATTTAGTGATGAGAAGGTGGGGGCAAAAAAGGGTTAAGCTACTTGCCCAAGGCACAACAGAAAGGAAGTGGAAATGCCAGGATTTAAATCAACCAGGATTTTAACCATCCACTATGATAAACTCTTTCCTATTTCAAGTAGAGGGAAGAAAGGGTTCAATGTGTTGAGGTCTGCCAAAACACCAAGCATTCTGGGACCTGCAAGCAGATCAGTATAGTTAAAGTATAGTATGTAAAGTGGATAATGAGTGCCTAAAGTCAATATAAATTTATATTGGAGACACTATTGGTTATAACTTTGGTTCAAGTGTACTAGACAGAAAGACTAGGTTGTGCTGCAGTAACAATACAACTCCAAAATCTCAGTGACTTAAAACAGCAAACGTTTATTGCTTGTTCATGTAACATATCCAATATGGGAAGTTCTGTTCATCAGAGCCATTCAAAAACCAAGGATAACGTGGGCTCGGTCTTCAATCTCGGCTTCCAGGATTGTTCTGGCAGGAAAAGAGAGATTTGAAGAATCAAGCACCAGCAATTAAGTGTTTTGACCCAGAAGTGATATATGTCACTATCGCTTACATTTCGTTGTCCAACACATGATGACACCAAACTTCAAGAGGGCAAGGAAGTACAGCCCCCTTGTACTTTGAAGTTGAGCAGTACTGGATATTAGTAATTATGAGTTATATGTACCATAGTGCATTTTTTTTCAGTTTTGAGAGGTGATAGCATGCAGCACATAAAAATATGATTTCTGAACTCTTCTTACTATCATTCCCAACATAAAAATACGATTTGGAGTCAGACACAATGAGGTTAGAATCGTAACTCCACAACTCATTGTTTGTGTGAGTCTGATTAAGGCATTTACCCCTCAAAATTGCAGTTTCTTTTTCTTAAATACAGAGACATTACCCTTTCAAGATTGTTGTAAGGTTTAAATGAGATCACATATAAAATGTATAATATTATAGAAGTACTTATGACATGGTAGAAGTCCAATAAATGGTGAGTTTACTTTGAATTGATCAAGAATTTGCAATTTAGAAAAAGTCAAGAGCAGATTTACGAAGATGACTGTAGTATAATAATTGATTGGAGTGGTCACGTTGGGTTGTATAACAAAATATCCAGTGAAGCAGCAGGAAATTGGAGTTACTGTGCCATAATCCAAGGATTCTCTTCCTAGTTTCTTACTTACATTAGGGTTTTTATTGCTGCATAATAAATTACCACAAACGTAGTGACTTAAAACAATTCCTATGTGTTAGTTCTGTAGATCAGTAATCTAAGCAGGGCTCAGTTTTCTGATCAGTTTCTCAGAAGTCTGAAATCAGGGTACTGGCCAGACTGCATTCTCATCTGGAGGTTGGGGTCTTCCAATCTTACTTGGTCACTGCAAAATTCAGTTCCTTCCAGCTATGAGACCGAGGTGCCTGTTCCTTGCTGGCTGTCAGTCAGGAGCTGCTCTCAGCTCCTACAGGCTGTCCACAGTCCCTTGCGTGTGGCCCCTATAGACACTCACAATATGGACGTTTGCTTTCTTCTAGGCCACGAGAAACACATTGCTCTGCCTACATCCTCTATCAACAGCCCCAGAAAACTCTAAGCACTTAAAGAGATCACCTGTTTATTGTACGCTCTCCCTTTCGCAATGTAACATAGTATAATCATTGGAGTGAAATCTCATAGTATTCAGAGGTCCCACCTACACTCAAGTGGAGGATTACACAAAGGTGAGAATCATTGGCAATCACCTTAGAAATATACCACATCCCTTCACAGGCCTTCCATACTGAAAGCAACAGAAGAGGTAGAGCGTAGGAGGCATCTGTGGTATTTAACACACAATCCTTAGTGCCAACTAGTCGAAGATTCCTATGACAATTTGTTTCTTTCATTGGGAAACTCATTTGTAAGGGAAATCTTCACGTATCTGTTGGAAGGCAATTCTCCATGTGTCTCTCATTTCTGCACATCTCACAAGCAGAGGTACCTACTGCCCTTTATTCTAGACTATCTTTTCAAGGATAATTGTAGAGCTAACAACTTTGGAAGACAGAAATTGTGTCTAGAGCAGATTTGCATACTAGGCTGAGTAATAAAGATAATTTCTCCTTCCAAAGCAAAGCGCAGGCATCCTGGCTGCCCATTATAAAAGATTCAAATTCCCCAAGTCAGGATCCCTCTCCCGGAATATAGCTTGCTGTGTCCTGTGTATGAGACATCCATCTGGATCCACCCACTTCATCTCTGTGGAATATGGAGGCAACGGGAAACTAGCCAAACTTAATAGTAGTTTGGCTACTGCTATTGCTATAAGTAAAGAATTGTCCTTTGTTTCTGACCAGGAGTCTCATGTCTTCTGCCAGCATCCATGAAATCGTGACAAACTAACAAGCTTACTTACTCTACTTGCTTAGCTTCCAAGTAGAGTAAAATCATAGTTCTTGACAATATTCAATGTATTGAAAGGGAGGATAAAAGCAACAGATGGTAGGGAAAAAAAAAACGTACTCAGATGGAAAAGCTAACTTAATATATTTGTAAAGAATTGTAATTCTCTACATATTTTTTCCTTAAGTTATAAATATTCTGGCAGGATGCACTTTAAAATATCTAGATTGATAGACAACTTGAGTGGTTTAGATGGTCTGATTTGGGTTATTAAAGCAGAAAATCATACAAATTTTAAATTAATATTTTAATATATGTTCAGTTTTTCTCTCTAATACTATCAATATAGAGTGCATATATATTTATATAAAATAATTTTTAAAACAGCTTTTTCTTTACTCTCTATGGATAATTGGCTTGTGATCCTGTAAATGTTGTAATTCCAAATAATTTCTAATTTTTTAACAAATACAGCACACTACTAATCACAGATCTTGCTTTTAAGAAAACGTATAAATTTATGTATAGAAAAAAAATTCCACTATGACCAGAGTTTACAGATTACCTGAGGTAAACATTTTTTCCATAGGGGTTTTATAAGCAAATAAAATGAAAGAAATTTTTGTAAAACTTTGATTTATCACCAAAGTTCTTTTTTCCTCACTTTTATTCAATAGTTCTATTACTGGATATTGCAATAAATACACACACACAAACACACACCCTCAATTCTTGTATATAAAAAAAAATTTATTAAGAAGTGTGGATATCTTTTGGGAATTCACTAACATAGAATCTCACATTTAGACTGATATTGACATGTATTTAATATTTTTTCATACATTTATTTCTCATTGACTAGCATTTTATGATTTATTTTTCAGAGACAATGTCTCGCTCTGTAGTGCAGGCTGGAATGCAGTGACACAATCACAGCTCACTGCAACCTCAAACTCCTGAGCTCAAGCGGTCCTCCTGCCTCAGCCTTCTGAATAGCTAGGACTACCGGCCCGTGCCACTGCACCCAGTTAATTTTTTTGGTTTTTTGTAGAGACAAAGTCTCGCTATGTTGCCCGGGCTGATCTCAAACTCCTGACCTGAAGTGATCCTCCCACCTCAGTTTCCCAAAGTGCTAGGCTTATAGGTATGAGTCACCAAGCCCAGCCAGATGAAAATTTTAAAGATATAAGAAATGCCCTGGCCTCTGATTTTAAAGGAGTCAGTTCCTACGATCAGGGAGATCACAAGGACATCTCCTATACACTCTGCCCCAGATTCTTTAGCACAATTTGTTAACTCATTCTAGTTACAAATGTAGCATCAAATTTTTGATTATGTTCAGTTTGGGTGTGGGATATCAAACAGTTTGAGTGTCACTTAAACTTTCTATTTCAGTTGGTTGCAATTAAAATGATAAATCTGTTTTCCACAGTAGGCATCCACTTGCCACTGGACTTTGCCTCATCATAAATTAGGTAATCACTAAGTTTGAGACAAAATTAAATCAGAAGCTGTATGAATATATTTCCTGAGTTCTTGAACATTCATGGGTAGTCATTTACAGAGTCCGTTCTGCAGGCAGAGAAAAGACTGAGTCATAATCTCTTAGAGTATTTCATGTTTTCTCCTGTTACTAAGTTTTGTTCTGTTTCTTTTTTCTTCTTTCTTTTTTATTTTTTTTGGAAACTGAGACATCAATCATACTCACAATGGCATCCTTTCTACATTAAAAATGCCAGGAGATATGTGTCATTCTTTGCCCTTTTGTTTATTTAGGAAGTCAGAATCATGATACCAAAAAAAAAATCAGATTTAAAAGGGATGAGAGAATGGCATGGTATATAAACCATTCTAAAAGTCTTAGCTTTGAAAATTTGTTATATGAATTAGGTTCTAGAACTTACAAAGCTAGTTTTAATTCAGTTTTGTGAATGTAAAATAGTAAATGGACTTAGAGAAGCATATACGTGGACATATTTACATTTATAATAAAACTTGTTGAAACTTTGGAAAATAGATAAAAATGTAAAGAAATCCTCTAGTATTGCAGCACCCATGATAATCTCCATTAATATTTTGCTGTAATTCTTTCTAATATTGTTTCTAAGTATGCAAACACATACGTTTTAGAAACTATAACATTGCTTTTTAAATACAGTTTTGTATCATGTTTCTGCAATATAAATATCACTGAAAGGTGTTCTAAGAATGTAAGGGTTGGGTACGGTATGGTAAAGTCAGTGAATCCACAGGAGAAAACCAGGAGGCTTGGAAGGAGGTAGTTTGTTATACTTACAGGTTCCAGAGAGGGGGTCACCACACACCACACAGGACCACAGGAGGAAACACCAGGGTGGTCACGTGGCAGGAGCAGGAGCAAGAGGAAAGCTGAGGCCAGATCCTTTACTGAGGTTTCTGAGGGAAAGGCAAGGGAGGGCAGGGTGAACAGTTTAAGACCTACGCTGGAGAATTCTGGAAGGCTTTGAGGCACAGGGGTAAAATGTCTAGTTTGCCTGGTACCTGGCCCTCAGATGACTTAGGGCAGGGGACAAGGCTTGCTGTGTAAGAGTTTGAGAAGGAGATGGTTGGGGAAAGGACTGGGGACTGGCTAGTCTGCGTATGAAAGACGAGCTCCCAGGCTGAACCCTCTGTTATCTCTGAGAAAAGGTTAGTCCTGGGCGGGGCAGTGTCTCCTCAGTCAGCTACAAATGCCACAGCATGAAGAGTACAGAAAATAAGAAAATATACTTATTATAATTGGCCCTATGATGAATGGTTGTCAAATAGACAAATACAGAAAACACAGAGCAAAAGGCTTCTTCATGGCTGGCTAGTAATCCATCACAGGGATATCCCACAAATGACACAGTAAAGCTGCTCTATCAGATGGTTATCTTTTTACAGATGATTAATATTCTAAATCATTCCACAATTAATGGACAAAGAGGACAAAGATAATAAAAGAGAAAAGATACGAATTTATTTAAAATGTCATACGTAAATAACTATGTATAACATCATATATTATGTAATATATATTATAATCATGAGATCATAATTGAATATAAAAATATGATTAAATGTTATTATAATATGATTATATCATTATCGTATTTATAATATTTGTGTGCTTGTGTCTACATCAGGAAATTAGAAAAGCAAGTTTATATCTGTATTTACTGACATCTAGAAATGCCCACAATATATTGACACATGAAAAAGCATAGTACAGAGTAATGGATGTATCGAAATATCATTTCAGCATTAACAATCAACCAACCAAAATCCCTTTATATAATATATATATATGTATGTACATGTGTGTGTTTGTGTGTATGTGTGTGTGTGTGTATATATAATATATATTCATTTGGATAAGGAGATAGGTATGAAGAGTAAATACCAGACTGCTAAAATAGACCACAGAGGAATAGGAAACAGAAGGCAGGCAGGGAAAGATAATTAACTTTGTTTTTATACTTTTTTGTATTATATCATTCAATGTACTAGAACAAGAATGTATTGTTATAGTTTGAA
>NW_012144300.1:725675-735217 GCF_000956105.1 Propithecus coquereli
GCATTTTTTCATATGTTTTTTGGCCATTATTCTGTCTTCTTTTGAAAAGTTTCTGTTCATGTCCTTTGCCCACTTTTTGATAGGGTTGTTTGATTTTTTTCTTGCTGATTTTCCTGAGTTCTATACAGATTCTTGTTATCAGCCCTGTATCAGATGTGTAACGTGAATATTTTCTCCCATTCTGTAGGTTGTCTGTTTGCTCTCATGCTAGTTTCCTTGGCTGTGCAGAAGCTTTTTAATTTGATCAGGTCCATTCTCTCTTTTTAAAGGATGTTCTTCTTATCAATTTGTCAGCCAAGGTGGCCAACTAGAGACATTGCTTGTCAGATTGTCCTGGCTGGAAGGTAGAATATTGGACTGAGGAAAGTGGAGAGCAGTTGCAGCCCAGGTGTGGATCACAGGGAGAGACAACAAAGACATCTGGGGACCCAACTGAGAAAAACTGCGAAGCTGAGAAAGAAGAAGATAGAGAGGAGAAGACAGTGGCGCAGACCAAACCCTGAGAGGCTCAGAGCCCATTGAAAGGGTAAGGGGGCTTCCCCTCCCCCACCTATGTACCTTTGGTGAATAACAGGACACAAAACACTGGAGGCATGTCCACCCTCCATGAGCCCAGGCATGACAGCTAAACAGGAATAGCGGGCTGAACCAGTGAACCCCAGGAGTTTGGGTGTTCGAAAGGGACACTCCATGGCAGAATGCCATGAGAGACTGGAGTGCCAGCTTTCTTACACCTAGGCACTTCCTCCTCTGCACCTCCTCCAATCACAGTATCAGAGAAAGTAATTTTAGCTTGGGCTGGCTGGTAGCCACGCTCCTCCCCTCCCATTGCAACTGTGAGAATACTCTGAACCGAAAAGCACACAAACAATCGCTTTTCTACAGTGGGTGTGCGTTCCTGGCTAAGCCCACCACTGAAAGCACGGCTGCCACCATTTGCAAGCTTCCTGCCTGCCAGCATTTTACAGTATCAGATGCTGGTAGCTTAGACAGGCGGATCAGACCTGGTGTGCCCCAGCCACAAGAGCAGTGTAGGGAGACACAGGGGAGAGGTTTTGGTCTCAGATTTGGGTGGCAAGGAAGCCCTCACAGACATATCCAATGGGAGAATGTGGAGAGCTGCTGAGAAATGGGGATCTGTGAGCATGCCCATCCTCTACCCCCACTGGAGAACCACCCTATTGGATAGGGGTATGGCACTTGAAGTGAATTAACCTAGCCACTGATTCCATGACAACTGAATGCCTAAGGTGAGCTGGCTGAATGGAAGCAGCAGCCCCTCCACCCACTCATTACAATAGGGAGTGCACCTTGAGCCGAGAAACTTGTGAGTGGCTGCTTCTCCCCTGTAGAACATGACCCTGGTAGATGCATGCCCTTTGTAGGGGCAAGTAGGGAGAGAGCCTACTTCTCTCCCCTTGGGATCTTGTAGTGGAACAGGTGTGCAAAATTGGAGGCCTCATTACTGACCAGTGCCCCATGGAGTTGCACACTAGTGGGTCAGACACACAGACTGATGGGTAGTTAAAGAGCTGGTCTTGGGCAGTAAGGGAACTCACACAGACTGATCTGATGGGAGAGTGCTATGGAGTTCCAGGGAGTGAATAGGGAGGGTGCTCTCCTGACCCACAGAACAAACTGTGCTAGTGGTAAAGGGTGTAAAAAGCCTGGCCCAGGGCCTTAGCACCCAAGCATTTAGGCCCCCACAATGGGAACAGCCTCCCTGGTTGGGAGAGGTTGCACTGAACTTCTTATCAGTGGCTCCCCCTAGCAGCTGGATAAGCAATTTTTGAGCCCCACTTAGGCTTTCCAAAGTCTCTCAGGCTCTCACAATCCAGCCACAATTTGTCTTGCTCCTCCCCCCACCTCAGGGGGAGTAGAGACCAAATGACCACCTGGGAGCTACAGGGTCCCTCCTAAAGCTTGGGACATTTGTGTGCCCCACCAAGGGGACCAGAGTTCACCATGGGCACAAAAGACAATATTGGCAGCTGGTTCTTCCACGCAAACTTCAATCAATGAAAGGGGGAACAACCCCATAGCAAAGGATAATGCCTGGCAACTCAAGCAAACAGGGAAATCCTGGTTTATACTCACAAGTACCACCCACCATCTCAGAGATTAAGCTGTGGGACCTAACTTACTACATACTGTTGGAAAGAGGTGAAGACAGCAGATCAGAGGTAACCCAAGAGGTTACCTGCAACAAACCTGCTAGAACACCCCATAGACAACTCAGGACCAGCACTCCTCTCCCTGGCATGCTTAGGTATTGATATTTGGGGACCCAGAGACAGTCCCGTAAGTAAGGTCTAGCACACCCAGGTCTCAACCGAGAGGAGAGATGAGAAGGAATCAGTGAAAGAACTCCGAAAACAAGACAAATCAGAGCAAAAGGATACCACCAAAAGAAAACAAAAATTTTTTACCAGTAGATACCAACCAAAATGAAAAGATTGAGATGACAGATAAAGAACTTCACATATACATTGTAAGGAAGCTCAATGAAATACAAGCAAAAACTAGAAACTCAACACAAAAACAATGTGGGAAATGAATGAAAAATTCATTAATGAAATCAAATTATTAAAAAAATCAAACACCACTTCTAGAAATGAAAAACTCATTCAAGGAAATACAAAACACAATAGCCTTAAGAATAGGCTAGGTCAGGCAGAAAAAGAATCTCAGATCTTGAAGACAACACCTTTGAGTTAAACAAGTCAATCAAAGAGACAGAACATAGAAATAGGAAAAAACAAGGCCTACAAGAAATATGGGATTATGTTAAGAGAACAAACACAAGAATCAAAGTCATCCCTGAGGTCAAAGAAAAAAATATATAGGGGTTGGAAAACCTATTTGAGGGAATAATTGAGAAAAATTTCCCTGGCCTTGATAGAAATCTAGATATTCAGGTATAAGAAGCTCAAAGGACTCCTGGGAGATTAATTGTGAAGAGGCAATCACCACAACACATAGTCATCAGATTGGGCAAAGTAAACATGAAAGAAGTATTTCTACAAGCCATAAGGCAAAAGCATCAGGTAATTTGCAAATGAAAACCCATCAAACAGACTGCAGATTTCTCGATTGAGATCTTGTAAGCCAGAAGGGATTGGGGCCCCATTCTCCATCTTCTCAAACAGAATAATGGCCAGCCTAGAATTCTATATCCTGTAAAACTAAGTTTCTTATATGAGGGAGAAATAAGAGATATTTCTCAGACAAGCAAATACTGAGGGAATTTGTCAAGACCAGACCTGCACTGCATGAAGCACTCAGAACTGCATTATACATGGATCAGCACAATAGACACCCAACAGTGTAAAATCACCCACAAGCTAATGATAAGAGCCCAGATACCACAACAGCTCAAGAGATAAAACAAAGCAATAAAGTTCTACTCAACAGGATGAACAGAAACCCACCCCACTTATGAATTCTTTTAATAAATGTGAGTGTCTTAAACTCCCCACTCAAGAGACATAGGCTGACTGAATGAATAAATAAACAAAAGCCAAGTATCTACTTTCTGCAGGAAACACATCTAACCCACAAGGACTCATTCAGACTCAAGATGAAGGGATGGAAAACAATATTCCATGCAAATGAAAACCAAAAGAAAGCTCATATCAGATAACACAAACTTCAAATCATCCAAAGTAACAAAAGATAAATATGGTCATTACATAATGGTGAAGGGAACAATTCAACAAGAAGACATAGCAATCCTAAATATTTATGCACTTAACAGTACACCCAGATTCATAAAGCAAACCCTACCTGATCTAAACAAAACAATAAACAGCAGTACTATAACAGCCAGGGAATTCGACACCCCACTGATAGAAAGGGACAGATCCTCCAAGCAGAAAATAAACAAAGAAACAATGGATTTAAATGAGACTCTAGAACAATGGGCCTAAGAGTTATTTACAGAACATCCTACCCAAAAACCATGAAACACATGTTCTTCTCATTCGCTCATGGAATGTTCTACAAGATTGATGACATTCTAAGCCACAAAATATGTCTCAACAAATTTTAAAAAAACATAAATTATACCATGCATCTTCTCAGACCATAGTGGAATAAAATTAGAAATCAATTCCAACAGAAACAGTCAAGTCTACACAAAGTCACAGAAATTAAACAACCTACTGCTGAATGATAGTTGGGCCAAAGAAGAAATTAAGATGAAAATCAAAAGTTTCTTTGAACTAAATGACAAAGGGGACACAAATTATCAACATCTGTGGGATTCAGCAAAAGCAGTCCTCAGAGGAAAATTAATAGCCTTAAATGCCTACATGTAAAAGACAGAAAGATCAGATATCAACAATCTAATGAATCATCTCAAGGAATTGGAAAAAAAGAGCAAACCAATCCCAAACCCAGCAGAACAAAAGAAATAACTACAGTCAGAGTAGCACTACATGAAATTGGTAACAAAAGAATTATACAGAAGATTAATGAAACAGAGAGTTGGTTCTTTGAAAAGAAAAACAAAATTGACAAGCCTCTAAATTCATTAACGAGAAAGAGAAAAGAAAGGACCCCAATAAAGTCAATTAAAAATGAAGAAGGAGATACTACAAATGATATCACAGAAATACAAAATGTCATCTCTGAATACTCTAAAAATCTCTATGTGCATAAACTTGAAAATGCTGAGGAAATAGACAAATTCTTGGAAGCACACAGCCTCCATAGGCTAAATCAGAAGAAATGGATCTTCAAACAGATCAATAACAAGTAACAAAGTTAAGCAGCAATAAAAAATTTCTCAACAAAAAAAATTCCTGGACCAGTTGGTTTCACAGATAAATTTTACCAGACCTATAAAGAAGAATTCATACCCATACTGTAGGAATTATTTCATAACATCAACAAGAAAGGAATTCTTCCCAACTCATTCTATGAAGCCTATATCACATTGATACCAAATTCAGGAAAGAACACAACACAAAAGGAAAACTGCAGACCAATATCGTTTGTGAATGTAGATGCAAAAATTTTCAATAAAGTCCTAGCAAACCGAATTCAGCCTCACATCAAAAAAATAATCCACCATTACCAAGTGGGCTTCATCCCAGAGAGGTAGGGATGGTTCAACATGTAAAAATCTATAAATGTGATTCATCACATAAATAAAAACAAAAACAAACAAAAAAAAAGACCACATGATCCTCTCAATAGATGCACAAAAACATTTGACAAAATTCAGCAGCCTTTTATGATAAGAACTCTTAACAAAATAGGCATAGATGTAACATGCCTCAAAATTGTAAAACCCATATATGACAAACTCACAGCCAACATTATACTGAACAGGGAAAAATTGAAATCATTTAAATCATTCCCACTTAGAACTTAGAAAATATTTGCATGCTATACATCTGGTAATAGGCTAACAACCAGAGTCTACAAAAAACTCAAGCAAATAAGCAAGAAAAAATTAAACAACCCATTAAAAAGTGGGCAAAATACAGGAACATAAACTTTTCAAAAGAAGATAAACTAATGGCCAATGAACATATGAAAAAAATGCTCAACGTCTCTAATCATCAAGGAAATGCAAATCAAAACCACAATGAGATACAACCTAACTCCAGTGAGAATGGCTTTTATCAAAAAGTCCCAAAGCAACAGATGCTGGTGTGGATGCAGAGAGAAAGGAACACTTACACATTGTTGGCGGGACTGCAAAATAGTAAAACCTCTATGGAAAATAGCGTGGAGATACCTCAAAGAACTAAAAGTAGAACTACCATTTGATCCAGCAATCCCATTATTGGGTATTTATCCTAAGGAAAAAAAGATCATTTTATCAAAAAGACACTTGCACTTGAATGTTTATTGCAGCACAATTCACAATTGCAAAGATGTGGAATTAACCCAAGTGCCCATCAATACATGAGTGGATTAATAAAATGTGTTGTATGTATGTACTCCAGTACCATGGAGTACTACTGAGCCGTAAAAAATGGTGAATTAATACCTTTTGTAACAACCTGGATGTAACTGGAGACCATTCTTCTAAGGGAAATATTGCAAGAATGGAAAAACAAGCACCATATATACTCACTATTAAATTGGGACCAATCAATCAACACTCATATACACATATGGTAGTAAAACTCAATGGAAATCAAGCAGGTGGGAGTGGGGGAGATGGGTAAATTCACATCTAATGGGTACAATGCACACTCTGGGTGATGGGCACACTCATAACTTTTACTCAAACTTTACAAAAGCAATTTATGTAACCAAAACTTTTGTAGCCTTGTAATATTCTGAGATTTAAAAAAATAAAATATCACACTTAGAATTTTTAACAATTTTATCAATGTATAATTGATATACATAAGAGTGCACATATTTAATGTATACAATTTTTTGACTTTGAACATACACGTACACCTGTGAAACTATCACTATAACCAAGGTAATAAACATACCCATCACCTCCCAATGTTTTGTTGTACCACTTTGTTTGTGTTGTAGTAAAAATACATAACATGAGATCCACCCTCTTAACAAAAGGTTAAGTGACAATACAATATTAACCGTAATCATTATACTATACAGAAGATCTCTAGAACTTATTCATTGTGCTCAACTGAAACTTTTTGGTTTAGCACTGTTTTGTTTTGTTTTGTTTTGTTTTTGAGACAGGGTCTTGCCCAGGCTGGAGTACAGTGGCACAATCAGAGCTCACTGCAGCCTCAAATTCCTGGGTTCAAGAATCTTCCTGCTTCAGCCACCCAAGTAGCTAAGACTACAGGCACAGACCACTGCACTCAGCTATTTTTTTTTTTTTATTTTCTGTAGAGACAAGATCTCGCTATGTTGCCCAGGCTGGCCTCGAACTCCTGGCCTGAAGTGATCTTCCTTCTTTGTCCTCCCAAAGCACTGGGATTACAGGGGTGAGCCACCACACCCAGCCACAAATGAAACTTTATAGCCATTGAACAACTTCCTATTTCCCCCTCCCTTCTCACTGATCATACAAGTGGAATCATTCAGCATTTGGCCTGCTGTGATTAGCTTTTTTCACTATCATAATGTCCTCCAGCTTCATCCATGTTGTTGCATATGACAGGATTTCCTTCTTTTTTAATGCTGAATAATATTTCATTGTATGTATCTACCACATTTTCTTTATCCATTCGTACATCAGTGGGCATTTAGGTTGTTTCCATATTTTGGCTATTATGAAAAATGTTGCATCGAACACGTGGAATGCATATATTTCTTTAACACAGTAATTTTATGTCCTTTGGGTATATACCCAGAAGTGAATCATACAGTATTATAGTTCTATTTTTAATTTTTTTGAGTAAACTCCATACTGTTTTTCACAGAGGCTGCATCATTTTACATTCCCACCAGCAGTGTAAAAAGATTTCAATTTCTCCACATTTTTGCTAATCCTTGTTATCTTTTGTTTTTTGGTAATAGGCATCCTAACAGGTATGAGGTGACATCTAATTGTTTTGATTTGCATTTTCCTGATGATTACTGATCTTCAATATCTCTAATATATCTCTTCAAATACCCACTGGCCATTTTTATGTCATTTTTGGAGAATGTTTATTCAAGTCCTTTGCCCATTTAAAAATTCATGCCTAGATTTTTTCAGAATTATATTCACTGGATAAATAAATTTGGAGAGGTCCGCTTCTTTATAAATCCTTACCACAGCATTATATTCCATTTATTAAAATTTCCTTTGTATCATTCAGCCAACTTTTGTTTTAGCTACATTTTGAGAAATTCACTCCTGCATGCTTTATATATTTGCTACTTTTCAGATAATATTTTTTATTAGATTTTCTAAATAGTTATTTCAGGTTTATAAGAAGGTGACTAATTTCCATGTGGTTTTTAATCTGGCCATATATCTGAGCTGTCTTTCAATTTGATTAGCATTTTATTTTCTTGGAATTTCCAACTCTAATCACCTATAATTGTGAGAATTCTGTGTTTTCCTTTCCATAGGTATTTTAATTATTATGGTTTTCTACCTCAGTGCACTAATGAGAACTTCCAGAATAACATAAAATGATGATGATAATAGTAGGTGTTCTTGTCTCACTTACTGAACTCTCTGGGAGCATATCATTATTATGTATTATATTGTCTTTTGGTTTAAAATAGACAACTTTTTAATGTCCAGGTATCCAGTTTACTAAGATTTTTTTAAGATGAGGAATGTATTTGGAAGCTTTTTTTTTGTTTCCCCCTTTAGATCAATTAATTTGATATATTAATAGTTTAAAAATACTAAATCATTCTTGTATCCTATAAATACAACCTAACTAATATCAATTCTAGTGTGCAACAGTAGAGATATGCTTAATTTCCTTCTGTTTATGTTTGCCTGATATATCGCTTCTATTTTTCTATTAAAGCACTTCGTTTATTTGGTTTTAAGTATCTCTTATAAATGGAGCTTGGTTTAAAACCTAATATGAGAATTTTATATTAACAAATATATTTATGTCATTACTAGCATAGTTAGTACTATTGGTAACATCATAGTTTATACTTTTTTTCAATTTTAAAAATTTATTCGTTAGTTTCCCTTTGATGTCAACTATCTTGTTATATTATTTTTAAATTTCCTTTGTTCTTTTCCCCTGGACATTCAGTCGATCTAAATTTTCCTAGTGTTCTCTAAGCTTTCTGTCTTCTTTGAGTTCAATTTTAGTAAATAAAATTTTCATTGAAAATTATACACGTAAGGTTTCAAATTTGTTGGCCTAGAAGTGTGAAAAACAGTCACCCTTGATATTATTATGTCTAGATTTTTAAAATTTCTTTTATTTCAATGTGTATTTCACCCTAACCATCTCTTTGTGTGTGTGTGTGTGTGTGTGTGTGCGCGTGTGTGTATATTCTTTCTCCCTTTTTTCCCTTGACTGAGTTAGCTGGTGTGTTTTCTACTTATCAATTTTTTTCAAAAAACATAATTGTAATAAGTTAATTATATCTTAGGTCTACTGGTTTTCAATACTTCATTAATTTCTATTTTTATCTTTACTATTTCTTTCTTTGTTTATTTTCTTTTCTTTGCCAAGGGTTTTTTCCTTAACTTTTTCAGCTGAGATTTTATTTATTTTCACTATTTTACTAATAAAAGTGTTTGGTTCTATGGATTTTTTTCTGATAACTGCTTTAAATGTATTCCATAAATTAAGGTATGTAATATTCTCATTTCTATTATTTCTTAGAAATTCTATAATTTCCCTTTGTATTTTCCATTTGACCCAAGAGTTTAACAGACAGCTTTATAATTTTCAGGTTCAATCTTGATCCTCTGTCCCCTCCTCTCTTTCGCATACTTTGGCAAGGTAGGGTGGGGGAATTGCTCACTATCCAAAAAGACCTGTGGAGGGAGCTTAAGTTGATTGTTCTGATGAAATTTGGTTTATAATTTTCTACTTACAAGTAATTTGAAGTTGTGACATTATTTTTCTCTGCTTTGGCTGACATTGTAGTTTATGTGAGTTGTAGTTGTTTCTTTTACTCAT
>NW_012144300.1:735452-742568 GCF_000956105.1 Propithecus coquereli
CTCAAACTCCTGGCCTCAAGAGATCCTCCCACCTCAACCTCTCAAAGTGCTAGGATTACAGGCGTGAGCCACTGTGTCCAGCCTAAAATTGTAATATTTAATATTAAATTGATTTGAATATCTTTCAAGTTTCTTGTTTTTCCCATCTTTTTTTTAACTTCCTCTGGGTACCATATGTAATCTCTAACCATAAAGCTATCGTGGATTCAAAGAACTCGTGAATTATCTAGTCCAGCCTCAACCTACTGTAGGCATCTTTCTACAACTGATCTAAAAAAATGTGAAGATTCGGGTTCAGGTCTCTCATTTGCAAATTTTTAAGACAACATGATCGATATTTAGAAAGTTATATTTGGGGTTTTTTTTTTTGAAAGGTCTCTTAAAATAATAAATTAAAAATATATCTCTTAGGAATTTATGCCCATTGGTTTCATATCAACCTGTATTATGGATACCTAGATAAACTTGTATACTCCAGAGAATGTATGATGGCACAGAATAAATATAAATGCTCTTCCCCGAAGGTATGAAGAGAAGGAGAAAATATTATTTTATGTGATATCAACACAAACACATTATGGAATAGACTGCAATATTTGGATAATATTTTTAAATGAAATATGAGTTTTCAAAGAAATCTGACAATTATCATTAAGGATACTTTAATGAAAAATCTGAGGAAGCACTTCTCATCTAAAGTAAGAAAAAAATTTTCTGTATCTTCTATATAAACATTGTCCATATGGCCTCCAATGATTTCATGTGCTCTATAAGTTTTTTGTTCTTCATAATCAGCATTCTTGTTTTCCCCAATTATTCTCTATATGTCATAATTTTCATAATCTTAACTATCCAAGTCTTACTTTTCTATTTACTTTCTACTTTGCAATAAAATAAAAGTCACAGAGCAGTTAAAACACTCCAGGTATCCCCAGATATTCTCACATAATCTGAACTTTATGTATGCTTTTACGTGTGCAGTTTAACAATTAGGATTGTTTTTTTAACTCTTAAATACCATGTTTTGTTTTTATTACAAATCAATTATTTTTATTTGGGTAAAACTACAATTCTCAGATATTTCTAATATGTTTAGTACTCTGTGTGTGTGTGTGTGTGTGTGTGTATGTGTGTATGCAAGTGTATTTTACATATTTCTCTGTAGAAATATACTCCTACACATTTTCTAAAAATATTTATATAGCTGATTTCTTAAATATCAAATTTTATATTTTTCTACTTACATTTTACCTGGTCAATACCAATTCCTTTTTCTAACTATTGAGGTAATTTTGAATCTTGAACCCAAAAACCAAGGGCACCAGTGGGAATGGAGATGAGTGTGGTGAGGGGAAAAGTACTTACATTTATTTTAGTATCAGGTTCAATGCTACTTACAAAAAAAAGGTTATTTCTTTTAAAGTAGCATTATATCATGCCCCTAAAATACAGGTAGATTTCCTACAGGTGAGAAAAACATGATTTTAATATATTGATTTAATTTTTCAATTTAAAAATAAAACAAATGGGGCATACCTAAATAGAAGCCCAGTGGCATTCAGCCAGAGGACTGTGCTCAGGTAGATGCTAATCTACACTACGTGTGGAGTTGCTGAGTTGCTTATGGAACCACCTCACTTCATTACTATACATTTCAAATTTCTCTATCTGATCCACAAGAATATTATTAAACTAAAATGTTAAATAATAATGTTCTTAAAATAAAATATTTTGGGGTTTTTTGTAGACTTCAACAGATGTCCATTAAGTAAAGATATGGCCTCTCCCTACAACTTCCAAGAAAGAAAGGAGAAAGAAAATGTAGATGCAGCATAAACCTTAGGAAAGAATCTGAACTTGGGATCTCAGAAGAGAGCAATTGGCTTTACATGGACACTAGGAGGAACAGGAGAATTTTTCCTTAGTCAACAATTATAAAAGATTTGATCAATGGGACATCAATAACTTTCTTTTTCTTAAGAAATAATAGTGCTTGAACAGGGGATTCACTAAATAATATTAAAAGGCAAATATAATATCACTGAGAAAATTTAAAGTTTTTTTTCTTTTTTTTTATGTCAGGATATTATAGGGGTACAAAATACTCATTAAATGCCAAAAATCTACTTATGATATATAGAAAGTCATGAATAACAATTGCTTCTGCCACAGAAACCAGAAAAAAAAGGGAAAAAGGTGAAACAAAGTACTAAAGAAAAGATGGTACAAATAGGAAAATGGTAGAACTTAAAACTCTACAATATTTGCATTAAATGTAAGTGGACTAAACAATCCATATAAAGATAGAGATTATCAGACTAGATTACAAAAAAGACCCCCAAAATGTATATGTTTTTACAAGGGATACAATATTAAATATGTGTTACAGATATGAAACATATAGGTTGACAGTAAGAGAATAGAAAAAGTTATACCAATGAATCAATAATCATAAAGTGTCTCTGTAGTATTATCAAGAAAAGGAAACTTTGAGACAAGGAGCATCACTAAAAGTAAAATCAGGAGAACGTAACAATCCAAGGTATAAATGCACCTACTAACAGAAATTCAAAATACTGTTGAACAAATGTTCAGAAGACAGCTTTCTGACACTTGATTTTCTCTTAGGGTATATCTTTCTCTCCAACAAGCTTTTATTGATATTATCATATTTCTTATTATGAAATATTCCTGGGAAGGTGCCTCACCCATCTTTAATAATAATAATGGCAATAATAGTAACAACAACTATTACTGGTGTTTGCATGATTCCTATCTTCCAAGAATTGTGCCAAGAAGTTTACCTACATTTTCCATGAACATTTTTCCTATTTTAAAGATAAAGAAACTAATAACTATGAAGAAGATAAATGATTTCACATGGTCTTATAAATAACAGATGACTAGGCTAAGATCTGAATTTTCTTAACTGTTCACATTGGCATTTTAAAGTGGATTATTCTAATGCACCAACAAGCTTTCTCTTTCTAATAACTACTTAAATAATTCAGCCATTTGGTTTGAAGTAGGAAAGAAGAGGGAAAATATGAAGATGAGAACTTTGGAAGAAAACAGGTCAAATGAAAGGACTATTATAAGATGTTATATAAAATCCATGGATTTCTAGGAGTAAGGAGGAATTCAATCATGATGGTAATATAAAGATAGGTGGGAATCACAAAAAATAAATTCACTCACCTTGTAATCTTGCCTTAGCCAGCATTCCCAACATTTCAATAGAAACCAATATTGTCACAGTAGCAGCACATTTGGTTGCTGATTACTGCCTATGACTTCCTTTGAGAAATATATACCATTTTATGATATTTTAAAAGATGAAACCCTCTCTTAATGCTGAATTATGGAGAGAATGTGGCTCGTCGTGTTCATTGAACACATGCTTTTATCACCACCTTCTCCTAAACTACACTAAAATGACAAAAGTAGGATTAAAAATTTAAAAATCCTAAAGAACAAAGAGAATGGAAAGGAAATGACAGTAAACTGGAAATTTCAACCAATTTTTGATAGAGTATACATGAGTGATCATTGCCCTGAATCACAGCAGAGGAAGCACAAAGCCATGGGTCCATGAGAAGTATATTGGTTTGTCCCTGAAGAAACCTTAAAATGTTCAGGAGTTGGACAATAAGATCTTACACAAGATGAAGGTTAAGTCTAGAGGTGAGAAAAGGGAAACTGACTTTATAAATATGTATAAGGAACAGTTAAACCTTCAGGTTACCTCTCCTGCCTTACACTTCAAGGTAACTATCCATTTACCATCCTCACAGGAGAATAAGCATCTCTTTCTTAAAGAAACTGAACCAGAAATGCTCCACCTTGAAGATGTTAGGCACAATTAAAAGTAAGGATAAGATACTAGATGGAAAAAAATGTAGATTAAAATCTATTTACTGAAAATGCAAGATCAGCTCTGCAACCCCTTCTTCCATCCAGCTGCCAGAATGTTTGCAGACTGGGTGATATCTCTTAGGCATTGCAGTAAGCAGCATTCCTAAATGGTTCCAAATAATCCCTGTCTCCTGTCATTCACACCCTTCCCATGTATGTGGCCTGGACCTACTGACTCACTTCTAACTAATAAAATATGGCAAAAGTGATAGGAAGACAAGGTTACAGAAGACCATGAATCCCCTTTTGCTGGTACTTTCTCTCTACCTTGTCTTCCTGGCCTGCTTGTTTTGATAAAGCTACTTACCACATTGGAGAGACCCATGTAGAAAGAAATTGAGGGAAGCCAACAGACCACAAGACACTGAGGCACTCAATCCAACGGCCCTCCAGGGAATGAATTTTGCCAACAATCTTGTAACTGAGCTTGGAAGCAGATCTTTCCCCAGTCGAGTCTTGCAATAACTGAAGCACAAACTGACATCTTGATTACAGCCTGTGAGACACACTGAAACAGAAGAGCAAGCTAAGTTATGCCTAGATTCCTGGCATGAGGAAGCTGTAGGATAATAAATATTGTTCTTTCAAGCCACTAATTTTGGGTAGTATTTTATGCAGCAGTAGATAACTATTACAGGCATTTTAGATCATCCTCTATCAAAAAATTGAATGGCAAAGAGAAAAGACCTACAGACATTTGATGGACTCTCAGCAAAGACAGGTTCCTGCCTGACCACCCTGCAATGAAGTCTGCCAGTCACTACACCTTGCACACAGACATAGATCTCTAAACAGTTCTTTAATACAAACAGTAGCCAAAAACTACCATAACCTGATTGAAATCTTCAACATGGGAAAGTCAGGATAAAACAAATATGCAAAAGAAAGGAACATTAAGGAAATAGAGACATTCAGAAAGCAGAGGGAAAGTTAAGCTACAAACAAGCTGAGATTACTATCCTCAGAAAGACAAAAGAAAAAAACACTTGTTCATCAAAAAAATAATCCACCATGACCAAGTGGGCTTCATCCCAGAGATGCAAGGATGGTTCAACCTACACAAATCTATAAGTGTAATTCATCACACAAATAGAAGTAAAAACAAAGGCCATATGATCCTCTCAATAGATGCAGAAAAAGCATTAGACAAAATTCAGCACCCTTTTATGATAAGAACACTTAACAAAATAGGCATAGATGGGACTTATCTCAAAATAATAAAAGCCATATATGAAAATCCCACAACCAACATCATACTGAATAGGCAAAAGCTGAAAGCATTCCCGCTTAAAAATGGAACCAGTCAAGGTTGCCCTCTAGCACCACTTCTATTCAACACAGTCCTAGAAGGCATAGCCAGGGCAAGCAGATAAGAAAAGGAAATCAAGGGCATCCAAATGGGGAGCAGAAGAGATCAAACTAACACTCTTTGCTGATATTATGATCTTGTATCTAGAAAATCCCAAAGATTCTGCCACAAAACTCCTAGAATTGATAAATAAATTCAGCAAAGTCTCAGGTTACAAAATCAATGTACACAAATCAGTAGCATTCATATACACCAACAACAGTAAAACTGAGAACCAAATCAAAGACTCAATACCTTTCATGATAGCAACAAAGAAAATAAAATACCTAGGAATATCATTTTAACTAAGGAGGTGAAAGACCTCTACAGAGAGAACTATGAAACACTAAGGAAGAAAATAACGAGGATGTAAGCAGATGAAAAACCATACCATGATCACTGATCAGCAGAATCAACGTTGTTAAAATGTCTGTGTTACCCAAAGTGATCTACAGATTCAATGCAATCCCTATGAAAATACCAACATCATTTTTCACAGATCTAGAAAAAATAATGCTATGCTTCATATGGAACCAGAGAAGGCCCCATATGGCCAAAGCAACCTTAAGCAAAAAGACCAAATTGAGAGGCATCAATTTATCAGACTTCAAGCTATACTACAAGGCTATATTCACTGAAACAGCATGGTACTGACAGAAGAACAGAGACATAGACCAGTGGAATAGGACTGAGAACCCAGTTATAAAACCATCCTCATACAGCCATCTGATTGTAGACAAAGCAGGCAAAAACGAACACTGGGGGAAAGAATCCCTATTCAATAAATGGTGCTGGGAAAACTGGATAGCCACATGGAGAAGACTGAAAGAGGATCCACACTTCTCACTTCTCATACAAATCAACTCACTATAGATAAGAGACTTAAGCCTAAGGGATGAAACTATAAGAATTCTAGCAGAAAATATTAGAAAAACTCTTATAGACATTAGCCTAGGCAAAGAATTTATGAAGAAGACCCTAAAGGCAATCACAGCAACAAGAAAAATAAACAAATGGGACCTGATCAAATTAAAAAGCTTCTGTACAGCCAAGGAAACAATCACTAGAGTGAATAGACAACCTATGGAATGGGAGAAAATATTTGCATGCTACACATCCAATAAAGAGTTGATAAATAGCATCTATGTAGAACTTATCAAAATCAACAAGAAAAAAATCTCACAACTCCATTAAATAGTGGGCAAAGGACATGAACAGAAACTTTTTATAGAAAACCAGCTAATGGACAAGAAACATGAAAAATTGTTAAACATCTCTAATCATCAGAGAAATGCAAATCAAAACCACAATAAGGTATCATTTAATTCCAGTGAGATTGGCTTTTATCAAAAAGTTCCAAAATGTCAAATGTTGCCATGGGTACAGAGAGATAGGAACACTCACACACTGCAGATGGGATTGCAAATCAGTACAACCTCTATGGAAAAAAATATGGAGATAACTCAAAGAACTAAAAGTAGAACTATCATGTGATCCAGCAATCCCATTACTGGGTATTTACCCAGAGGAAAAAAAGGCATTGTATAATAAAGACATCTGCACTGTAATGTTTATAACAGCACAAGTAACAATTGCAAAGATGTGGAAACAAACCAAAGGCCCATCAATAAATGAGTGGATTAATAAAATGTGGTAATGTATACCATGGAGTACTACTCAGTCATAAAAAAATGGTGAACTACCTATTGTATTATCCTGGATGGAGCTGGAGCCCATTCTTCTAAGTGAAGTATCACAAGAATGGAAAAACAAATACCATATGTACTCACCATTAAATTGTTACTAATTCATCAACACTAATGTGCACATATGGGAAGTAACATTCATAGGGT
>NW_012144300.1:743173-757654 GCF_000956105.1 Propithecus coquereli
GTATATAGAGAGAGAGTCATTAAAAAAGCTCTTTGAGTATTGCTTCGTTTATATATGCAATAAATATAAACAAAGAGAGATACAGAGACAGGGACAGAGAGACAGAAAAGAGAGAAAGCATAAACAAGACAGAAACAGAAAGAGGAAAGTGAAACAAATAAGATAAAATGTAGTAACATTGGTAATCCTCTGAATGAAGGTCTTAAGAGAATTCTTTGTACTATATTTGCAAATTTTTGTACATCTAAAGCTATTGCAAAATAAAAAGTAAATAATAACAATTGTGTATAAAGCTACTTTCAAAGTATTCCCAGGAATATACCCTTAAGATTGGGATGAAAATACTGCTTTTTTGTCATAGTTTCATTAGCGAGGTCCCCCCATCAGATATTCATTACAGAAATCATTTGGGAGCCAAGAGATATTTCCTTTATGTTCTTCCTAAGACAGAACAAAGTTAAAATGGCAAACATGACTCACCACCCTGAGGTGGTTTTAAGGAAATGGACCATAATAGTTTTAGAAAGAATTATTTGAAAGGCGAAGTATTTTTTGCTCTGCCTCCCATATTGTATCTATGTCAGACAAGTTGATCTTATTAAAGATAATTGAAATGGGATTTTAAGGCATATTTTATAAAGTGCTTCAAGAATCCTAAATAAATTGAAATGAAGCCAGTTCCCCTAGATACATGCTTGCAGTAATTGTTTTTTCAAACTTTATTGAAGGCGTTTCTGAACTAGGTCAAAGTTTAGTGAAGGTTAACTTTTTTAATTTTTTACTTTATGTCAAGGACAACCACTGATTACTGTGCTAAATTTAATGGTGGACAAACGAACAGCACTGGAGAGTAAGCTCTATTTATTTGGCTCATCATATCTACCCATTGACTGCAATCCTTTTTTTTTCAGATATAAAAGTGAATATTTAGTATGAGAAAAGAGATCACAACAAATTTTCAAAACCTGACAAATATAAATGGCACAAAGTCCATTAAGATAACATAATGTTTTTATTAATGAACTATCTGACATTCTGTATAACTTTTCCTACATTTTTGAAAGGCTGCATACTCAGCCTCTTAATATAACAATTTTTATAAGCTGACAGCAATCTTTTTATTAAAATGTTTATACAATCACCTATAGTCATATAGTCTTCTTTGAGTATTCCTTTGTTTATATATGCAATAAATATGATGTATGGGAAATGCAACTCCTAAGCTGGGTAATTTAGGTAAATCAATTTGTTTTCCTAAATATCACTTTTCCTCATCATTAAAAAGAAGACCATTAGACTAGATGACTTCAAGCTCCTTTTCTGCTCTGACAATACTTGTATTAGTCAGGGTTCTCCAGAGAAATAGAACTAACAGGACATATATGCGTGTTTGTGTGTGAATGTGTATGTGTCTGTATACATATATATACATATATCAAGCGAGGGAAATTCAAAGATTCTATAAACTGAATGAAAGAAGGGACACAAGCTATACAAATCTAGGGGACTCAGCAAAATTTCCAGAGAAAAATTCATAACCTTAAATGCCTACATCAAAGAGACAGAATTATCACAAATTGACAACCTAATGTCACATCTCAAGGAACTAGAAAAGGTAAAGGAAACCAAAACTAAAGCCAGCAGAAGAAAAGAAATAACAAAGGTCAGGGTAGAACTAAATGAAATGGGGAAAAAATACAAAGGATCAACGAAACAAAAGTTGATTCTTTGAAAAGATAAACAAGACAGACAGACCTCTTGCTAGATTAACCAAGAACAGAAGAGAAAGGACCCAAATAAGCTTGATCAGAAATGAAAAAGGAGACATTACAACTGATACCACAGAAATACAAAACATCATCCTTAACTACCACAAAAATCTCTATGCATATACACTAGAAAATGCACAGGAAATGGACAAATTCCTGGAAACATACAACCTCCCAAGACTCAATCAGGAAGAAATAGAACTGAACAGACCAACAATGAGCAGTGAGATCAAAGCAGTAATAAAAAATCTTCCAATAAAATAAAAATCCCCAGACCAGAAGGATTCACAGCCAAATTCTATCAGACCTATAAAGAAGAGCTGGTACCCATACTACAGAAATTATTCCACAATATTGAGAAGGAGAGAATTCTCCCCAACTCATCCTATGAAACCAGTATTACCTTAAAACCAAAGCCAGGAAAGGACACAACAACAACAACAAAAAAGAAAACTACAGACAGGTATCTTTTATGAACATACATGCAAAAATCCTCAATAAAATACTTGCAAACAGAATTCAATAGCACATCAAAAAAATAATCCATCGCAATCAAGTGGGCTTCTTCCCAGGGATGCAAGAATGGTTCAACATACATAAATCAATAAATGTGATTCACCACACAAATAGAAGCAAAAATAAAGACCATATGATCATCTCAATAGATGCAGAAAAAGCATTTTACAGAATTCAGCACCCTTTCATGATTAAAACCCTCAATAAATTAGGCATAGAAGGAACATATACCAAAATTATAAAAGCCATATATAACAAACCGACAGCCAACATCATGCTGAATAAGGAAAAGTTGAAAAAATTCCCCCTAAGGATTGTAACACGACAAGGCTGTCCACTGTCACTACTTCTATTCAGCATAGTGCTGGAAGTCCTAGCCAGAGAAATCAGGCAATAGAAATAAATAAAGCGTATCTACATTTGGAAAGAGGAGGTCAAACTATCACTTTTTGCTGATGATATGATCTTGTATCTAGAAAACCCCAAAAGACTCTACCAAGAGACTCATAGAATTGATAAATAATTTCAGCCAAGTCTCAGGTTACAAAATCAATGGACATAAATCGGTAGCATTTTTGTATACCAATAATAGTCAAGCTGATAGTCAAATCAAAGACTCAATACCATTCAGAAGAGCTATAAAGAAGATAAAATACCTAGGAATATACTTAACCAAGGAGATGAGAGATCTTTACAAGGAGAAGTATAAAACACTTAAGAAAGAAATAGCAGTTGACACAAACAAATGGAAAAACATATCATGATCATGGATCAGTAGAATCAACATTGTTAAAATGTCCATACTACCCAAAGTGATTTACAGATTCAATGCACTACCAACAAAATACCAACATCATACATCACTGGTCTAGAGAAAATAATTCTACACTTTGTCTGAAATCAGAAAAGAGCCCAAATAGCCAAACCAATCTTAAGCAAAAAATCAAGTCTAGAGGCATCACACTACCAGACTTCAAACCATACTACAAGGCTATAGTAACCAAAATAGCATGATATTGGTACAAAAATAGAGACATAGACTAATGGAAGAGAATAGGGAACCCAGATATAAAACCATCTACCTACATCCAGCAGACAACATACACTGGGGAAAATAAGCCCTATTCAATAAATGGTACTGGGAAAATTGGATAGTTACATGCAGAAGAATGAAACAAGACCCTATCTCTCACCACTCACAAAAATTAATTCAAGATGGATAAAAGACTTAAATGTAAGGCATAAAACCATAATAATCCTAGAAGAAAATGTAGAGAAAACTCTTCTAGATATCAGCCTAGGCAAAGAATTTATGATTAAGACCCCAATGGCAATTACAGCAATAACAAAAATAAATAAATGGGATTTGATTAAACTAAAAAGCTTCTGCACAGCTAAGTAAATAATCAACAGAGCAAATGGACAAACTACAGAATGGGAGAAAATATTCACAAACTATACATCCAATAAATGATTAATATCCAGAATCCACAAAGAGCTCAAGCAAATCAGCAAGAAAAAAACAAACAACTCTATTAAGAAGTGGGAAAAAGACACGAAGAGAAGTTTTTCAAAAGAAGATAGACAAATGGCCAATAAACATATGAAAAAATGTTCAATGTCACTAATCATCAGGGAAATGCAAGTTAAAATCACAATGAGATATCTCCTTAGCCCTGATAGAATGGCTTTTATTAAAAAGTCCCAAAACAATAAATGCTAGTGTGGATCAGAGAGAAAGAATTCTTATACACTGTTGGTAGGACTACAAATTAGAACAACCTCTGTGGAAAACAGTATGAAGATTCCTCACAGAACTAAAAGTAGACCATTTGGTCTAGCAATCCTACTACCAGGCAACTACCCAAAGGAAAAGTCTTTTTATCAAAAAGATACCCGCACTCGAATGTTTATTACAGCACAATTCGCAATTGCAAATATGTGGAATCAATCCAAGTGTCCATGAATTCATGAGTGGATAAATAAAATGTGGTATATGTATACCATAGAGTACTACTCAGCCATAAAAAAGGATAAATTACTGTCTTTGCAATAATTAGGTTGGAACTGGAGACCATTATCTTAAGTGAAGTATCTAAAGAATGGAAAAACAAACACCACATGTACTCACTATTAAATTGAAACTAACTGATGAACAGACATGTGCACACAGAGAATTAAAACTCCTTGCAAATCAACAAGAAGGAAGAGGGGAAGGGGAGGGACAAAAACCTATCTAACACCTAACGTGTACAATGAACACTATTTGAGTGAAGGGCATATTTATAGCCGTGACTCAAACATTACAAAAGTGATCCATGTAACCAAAAGCATTTGTTCTCCCTCAATATTTTGAAATTAAAAAAAATTAAAAAATAAAACAAAAATAAACATAGCTTTGGGAAGTAAAATAATAATAACAATTTTATATTCATACTACTAAAGTGAAATATAAATCTCATTTATTTCTTTTGACTATTTTCCTTCCAAGGATTCTAATATCTTGGAATGCAGATCAATGGTAATGAAAGTGACAGGCCTTCGCTAATATTCTTTCATTATTATAAAGTAACTCTGAAAAAAATCCCATTTAAATCACTCTAGTCCCCAACTAGAAAATATAAGTGAAACTAAAAGTCACAATTTGAAAATATAGTACACCCCAATCTATATATTTCTTAGACTTTCACTCACAGATGAACCTGAGGACTTCAGCTATAATGGCAAGAAAGAACCCGTGTCGGGGGGGAGCTAGTTTCAGAATTCTCTGCAAAATTAACTTTCTTGTAGTTGAAACATGTAAAAAGTGACCTTCAGAAGATCTCTGTGTTTGCCCATACATCCTCAGAGAAGTTTGAATGAAGACAATGGAGGTTAGTCTTGAGCTGCCACTCCATGTGTTATTATCAGGACTGACTCTAGTCGTTGAATGTGGAATGGAAGTTTGAGGAAGGAAAAACCTGGTTGGCCTTATGAATGAATGTCCTCTAACCCCTCCTTTGTATCCTACACCTGCAGCAGCCCCAGATAGAGTGAAAATGAGTACCTCTTGTGAGCTTGCAGATCCTCCTGAGTGTTTTTGGTACCCCTCCCAAGGTCCAGCCGTTCTGTGATCTGGTCCTTTCCAGGAGGATTTTGCATGAGGAAGCACAATATAGATGCCCTAAATTACTTTTGTGTTGTTGGCCGCAGCCTTCCACAAGCCAAATCTGAAGACAAACTGTCAAGTTCAACACTATGACAAGCTTGTTCTCACACACTAAGAGTGTTTGCCTTCAGTTTCAAGGACAAAGAAGGTCATTGTGGCAAATAATAAAAGGGGATGATTTAAAAGGCATGAAAAAGTTATTTGAATTAATAAAAGTATATAGTGTATACTCGTAAGCAAACTCTAGGGGAACTGGAAGAAAATTGGTGCCACCTCATTCTTTTTATGAGGTATTAACAAGAAGGACACAGAGAGAATGAGTCATCACCACCACGCTTGTGGAATGAAAAGGACAGTGCCAAACGGATGACTGATCAAGGGCCCAGGTCAAGAAAGTCCCTTGGACCAGACCTTAAACCATTGCTGGCCCAAGCAGGAGTGAACTGAGAAGGTGTCCTGTGCCTGCAGAGCCCAAGGATTGCTCCAATCCCCAAAAAACACTACAAAATATCTATGACATCCAATGGCATCCCAACTCTCCATGTGAATCCCTTGATATGGAATGTTCAGTGAAAGAGGAGGTTAAAGTTCTCTCAATTAATAAAATAGAGATTCTCTCTTAACCATTGCACAGGAATATCATGAAGGTATGTAAAATTATACGTGTTTTCACACACAGAGTTGGGTTGGTCATTGAAAAGAAAAGCTTTGTGTGCATATGTGTTGTGATAGAGGCATGTTGCCTTGCTCCTGGACTACTTCCAGTCTTTAAAAAAAAAAGTGCTTCCTTGGGAAGAGGAGACCCTTCAGTTTCCTGGCATGCACTCTACATCCACTCTGTTTGGGTTGGTACAAGAGGCACTCTATGGCAATTTTTATTTGAAAATTAATTTCAGGTAAGCAGATGTTGGACTTCAAAGAGTGTATATTCCATTTGGGCCAGTAAGAAGCATTCAGACGGCAAGGACTCTGTACAACCAACCTGGTTCTTAGTAAACAAAAACAGCCATAAAAATCTGAGTTCCTTTAAAATAAAATCATCAAATGGTATTTGCTTGGTGTCAGAGGAAACAAATGGTCATATATTTTATTTAATTCCTGCTCGCGTGGGAAATAAAAGCAACACACATAAGAATTGAACCCTTGAAAAATTGCTGATTGAAGGTAATGCAGTGTCACAACACTGTTCCTCAAGGTACACGGATTTTTCTCAGTGATTTTTTTTTTAAATAATGTCTGTAATTATTATTAATTATAGGGTACCTGACAAGGTACTCAGCATTATATTAAACATGTACTGTCCCTGATGGGTTTACAATCTATAAAAATATGTTAATCTAATTTTTCCAACATTGACTTTACCAGCACCACCCCTCTTCACCTTCACCCTTGCCCTTTCATTCTTTCTGTGTATATCCAATCTCAAAGCAAATCCATCACGCCACCCACACGGGGAGCACATCTGTCTCAGTTCTCCGCTTTCTCAAACGGCTTTGCCCTTTCCTCTTCTTTTGACATTTCCCTCCTTTTTCTCCTTTTCCATTTTCCATCTTTTCTCCCCTTTCTCTTCATTTTTTCCCCTCCCCTTGTCTGGAGAAAATTCCCACTTTCCACATCTATCTTTGTTTCATCATCTAATATTTTATACAAACACTTGAAGAACTTTCCAGAGCATTCACTAGACAAAAAAAAAAAAAGCAAGAAAGAACTTCCAAAGAGAAAAGATGGCGTTAGAGAAAAAGAACACTAAATGCTTGCTATGGAGAATAACTGCAAATAGAACTTTGAGTTCTCCTTTCCTTCATTGCTTAATTCAGTGCCCTGTTGTCATGAGCCACAGATTTATGCAATCAAATTACCCTCTGCTGAGCTCTGACAGCTAATTTGAGGGACTGGAAAGTTGCAGGAAAAGTTCTTCCATGTGCAGTCAGAAATAGTTTGAAAGTCAGAAACGCAAAGGGCAGAAGTGATATCCCAGAATAACGAAGGTCAACCCGGTCAAATAAATAAATAAGTAAATAAGCATGGTGAGGGGAAAATATGGTTTCATTAGAAAAGTCTTTCTGAGTAATAGAAAACTAAAGAAATACTATGAGAAATCAGCCAAAAGTAAATTAGGAGCCACAAAACTGGAGATAAAGTAGAATTAGAGGTAAAAGAAGCAAAGGCAGGATACAATCTGGAAGGTCAATTGATAAAATGTATAGCAAGCACTGAACCAACACCAATCAATACAGCTCAGTATGAACCGAACCACATCCTAATAAGCACATCACATCCATTTTATGGTACTATCTATCACAGGAACAGCAGGAAGCAGGGGCAATCCAACTTACTGCACACTCCAGTGGCCTAGCTTCCAAGCGTCGTTTTAAACAAATAGTGTGGCAGTAGTTGCTATGATAAAGGGGTGAGGCAGCAGAGAGACAGCTTGCAGAACAGCCTGTGAGCTCCTGTAAATACAAATCTGGGTGATATTAAAGAGGAGGCCAAGGGTAGGAGAGAGGGACGGGGCAGAGTCAGGGACACATACAGGGAAGTTCTTGAAGCATGCTTGCTCGGAATCCACATTAAATTGGAAAGCCCTATTGGATGCTGTGCCAATGCACTAGGGAGAAAGGAATCAATAGCAATCAGAAGAGGAGGTGACAGAGAGAGAAGGGCTGGAGGTAACTTGAATCATTAATAGAATTACAAAGAAGCAGAGGCTTGTGAGCTAGTCAAGTGTCTAATGCCAAGATGAATGGACAATGGGCTTCCCCAGAATTCAGGAGCTTTTATTCAGACAATGTTTTTCTTCTATCTTCACAACAGTATGGTACTTTCACTTTTCTCCTAAAAAAAAAATATAAAATTCTGAGAGAAAAAAGTATATGTCCTCCAAGAAACACTCAGAGTGTACGCCCTATTAAAAAGGCTGTATGCTGGCTCCAGGGCTGTCTGCACCAGCATTCTCCCTGACGCCCCATCTTAGAAGACACTGTGCTCTCCACCTGGGGCAAGGGAGGCAAAGACAGCAACCAAGCCTTCAAGGATTGTATCATGGGCATTCTCCAAATGTGTTTTATAAGAACAAATTATTTTTGTAAGGACTCAAAGTGTGGCCTCTTTCTCTTCACTACTACTAATCTCTATCATTTGTTTTCAATTTGCTGCATTTGACTTCCTTTCTTAATAGAGATGTCAAGTCTGTCGTAAGCTCTAAGGAGAGACGCATGACACAAATACTTCAGAGAATTAAACCTGTTACAGTGTTAGAATGTAGCCTCCTTAATGGCGAAAAAGGGCACAGATTGCAGCTCTGCCCCAACATGTGCTGTGATTACTCTAGGGAATAAGTTAAACATTTAAATTGGTTAATTGAATGACACCTACCTTGTAAAGTATATATATAGCAAAGTATATTTATAATAAAAAATAATTTTCAGTGGTATATACTTTGATTTTAAGACCTTTTTACCATTTTACAGACACATTAAACAAAACATTAAGCAAGAAACTACTCAGACTAATCTAAAAGGAATGCAGTATTCTACTTTAGAACTTAGTCAAGGTGTTTTATGTAACCATAGGTCTTGAGTGTTGGTAGGAAGACATTTTTCTATGTAAAGTTTGGTGTCATCATTTTTTGGCAGAGACATTTGTAAAACATTCCCCCTTAACTTAAAAACATTATTTGTTTCCTGAGAAATTTATATTTTTCCCAAAATTATTTGGCAGTCTAGGTAAGAAGATAAAATTCTCCTCTGACCTTTTTGTAATAGATGTGGAAGTTAGGGGCAGATAACAATAAAACCATAGACTTTGCAAAACTGAACATTTCTGGAGCTAAAACCAAACAAACTTTAAAGGCTTCAGTTTTGCCCCTTATTTAGAATCTAGCGTTTAAATCCAGATGCCTAAAACTACATCCTTTTGTTCTCTAAGGTCTACCACAAAGAGATATTTTTCCACAAATGAACTTTGAAACATGTCATTTATTTCTTGGATCACTTTTTGTGTTTAAGTTTTTTCAAATTACATCAATAAGTTATTTTTAAAATGAGACTTAAAACACACCATAACTTCTCTCATGTTTCATCTAATAACAGAAATGTGCAATCCTATAATAGTCACCCTAATATCCTTAAAACTGTATTTTTTTTCATGTGTGCTTATGTTTTCTATATTAATGTACCTGGCACATTGTCATTTTCACATTTGAGTACTATAGTTAGTACTATAGTTAGTACTATAGTTAAGTACTATAAATTGTACAATCTAGGGGATGAACATACATGTATGTAAGAGAATACACAAATTTCATGGGGCAAAGATGGTGAGGAGGATTGGAATGAAGGAGAAAAGGAGAGAAACAAGAGTGAAACACTCCATGGATGTACAACGATCTATAAAAGGAGAATCAAGACTGATGTCTTTTAATACAGATTATGCTAACAAACTAGGAAAAGTAGAACAAACCAGGGTAGGAAGAAATGAAAATACAAGAGAAGTAAGGAAAATGAAATTAATACATCAGTTATTTAAATGAGTATACATGCCTAGATTTTTAAAAAAGAGGAACGTATGAATCTATGTAGTATAGTATCTTTGTTACAGTCTTGGGAAATGGTATAAGAAAGAAGATTGGAGATAGACAAATATTGTTTTCTCTCAAGTAAATTTTAGGGTGGATTCTGGAAAACAGAAACTTGTTTCCTTGATGTTTTTGCCTTACAAAATTGTCATTAAAACCTAACAAGATGCATTTAGTTCCAGAAAATCAACTGCTCAAATACAAGGTGGGACAATCTAACCTGGACAAGAGTTTTCCAAAATGGATTCATGAAGAAAAATAAAACAGAGATTTAGAAAGAGTATTTTCTTTGAGCACCAGGTGTGCTGGTCATATTGCATTGGCCACCTAAGTTCTCTGATTCTTAGTTTCCCTGTCAGTAAGATACATACAACATCATCTACATTGCTTGCTTCAGAATTACTATTGATATCAAATGAGATATGTGAAAATACTTTTTTTTTATTTCAGCATATTATGGGGGTACAGATGTTTAGGTTACGCATGTTGCCCTTGCCCCCCCTCCCCCCCCAAGTCCGAGTTTCAAATATATCCATTCTTCGGGTGGTGTGCATTGCACTCTTTGTGCATGCATATACCCGTCCCCTCCTATAAAACATCATGTAAAAGCCAGGAGATATTATTATCAATATGTCTGAAAAAAAGACCTTTAAAGTTTCAGTAAACTACCTAATAGGAGGGAGTCAACACCTGATGTAACTAATACAAAAGCTGTGCTGCCTGATTGAACAGCAATGAGGGAAGTGCTCCTTTTTTATCCTCACTGGTTATACAAAACCTGTAGAGGACTTTAGAGGACACGATTTCTACCTTCCTATGTCTGAAAGACTGGCATTGAAGAAACATCATGCTATAAACTGAATGTTCGTGTCTCCCCAAAATCCATATATTGAAATCCTAACCCCCAAGGTGATGGTATTAGGAGGTGGAGTCTTTAGGAGGTAATTAGGTCATGGAGGTAGAGGCTTCATGAATGGATTAGTGCTTTTATAAAAGAGGCACAAGAGATCTCCTTTGTCCCTTTCGCCATGTGAGGATCCAGTGAAAAGATGGCCATTAATTAATCAGGAAGTGAGCCCTCATCAGAAACCAAATCTGTCAATGCTTTGATCTTGGATTTCCCAGCCCTCCAGAGCTGGGATAAATAAATCTCTGTTGTTTATAAGCTACCCAGTCTGTGGGAGTTTGTTACGGCAGCCCTAAGAGATCAAAACAGACCATTTGCCTTCCATTATGCCGAGAGCAGAACCAAGATAACCAGATAGAAATTACATGGAGGGAGAATTGGTTAAGGAACTGACTGATACTGGTTTTCAAATCCACTATCCCATAGTATTTTTTTTTTTTTTTTGAGATTGAGACAGAGTCTCACCGTGTTGCCTGGGCTAGAGTGCCGTGGCATCATCTTAGCTCACAGCAACCTCAAACTCCTGGGCTCAAGCGATCCTCCTGCCTCAGCCTCCTAAGTAGCTGGGACTACAGACATGTGCCACCATGCCCAGCTAGTTTTTTCTATATATTTTTAGTTGTCCAATTAATTTCTTTCTATTTTTAGTAGAGACGGGGCTCTCGCTCTTGCTCAGGCTGGTTTCGAACTCCTGAGCTCAAACAATCCACCCGCCTCGGCCTCCCAGAGAGCTAGGATTACAGGCGTGAGCCACCGCGCCTGGCCCATAGTTTTAAGTATGGGAAAAGGAAGAGAGAGCTTTCCACCCACTGAAGTTGGGAGGCTTTTCATGTCCATAGATCTGTAGAGAGGGTCAAGAGTTAAAACATCCACCTTTTAAATGTCCATCCAACAGCCTGTGAAGAACATTTGCTTCCCCTTCCTAGTCTTCAAGGAACGTTTTCTAGAGTGACCACTTTCCACTTCCCAACAGCTTTTTCCTCTGGTTCTATGAAAATCGCCGCCAACCAAATTGCCCCTAACACTTACAGAGTCAAATGTGGTGAATAAATGGACATCCTTCATCTATTCGCAACCACCTCAGCTTGGAAAATAGAGCAATGAGTTCATCACATTCGAGTGTTCATGTGTTAAAATACCAGTGACTTTCTATAGTCAAATTTCTAATCCCATTGAGTAGAATATCTCAAATTGAAAAAAGAGAGATATACAGTTAACTAAAAATGCATCTATGATATCTGATGGCTAAAGAGAAAAAATATCATGGGAAGAGTCTATTAGAAATAGAAAGAAATTCTCACACAGAACCCACTACCAGCTTTCTCAGTTCTGTACTAATCAAAATCCAAACAGTTGGAAAACAATGGATCCCATGCTGAAACTGTGTGCAGTATGCTGACTTGTCTGGCAGCCAAACTGTGGCCAAACAGAATGCCAAAAAGGCATTCCTCCCTGTGTTTTCTTCTTGGGAGGACTTGCCAGGGATGCACCAACTGTAGCCTCCCAGTCACACCAGGGGTTATTGAGAAATTCTTGCAAACTCACATCTTCCCATAATGTGAAGACTGCTGGATTCACATATGGAGTTACTCTTTTATCTAAAAAAATCTACAAGTAAGTATATGTATACCCAACGTAAAAGCACTTAAATACAAAAAGCAAATATTAGTAGACCTAAAGGGAGAAATAGACTGCAATAATATAATAGTAGGGAACTTTCACAACCCACTTTCAGCAATGGACAGATCATCCAGATAAAAAAATCAACAAAGAAACAACAGAGTTAAACTGTACCCTAGACCAAATCAACCTAACAGACATCTACAGAACATTCCACCCAACAGCTGTAGAATACACATTCTTCTCAACAGCACATGGAACATTCTCCAGGATAGATCATATGGTAGGCCACAAAACAAGACCCAACACATTTTTAACAATTTAAATCATATCAAGTACCTTTTGTGACCACAATGCAGTAAAACTAGAAATCAATAACAAGAAGAACTTAGGAAACTATACAAGCACATGGAAATTAAATAACATGCTCCTGAATAACCAATGAATTAATGAAGAAATTAGGAAATAAATTTTAAAATTTCTTAAGACAAATGATAATAAAAGCACAACATATCAAACCCTATGGGATACAGTGAAAGCAGTATGAAGAGGGAAATTTATAGCAATTAACCCCTACATCAAAAAATAGACATTAAATAAATAACATTGCAACTCAAGGAACCAGATAAGCAAGAACAAACCAAACTGAAAATAAGTAGAAGGAAAGAAATACTAAAGATCAGAGTAGAAATAAATGAAACAGAGACTAAAAAACAAAATACAAAAGATCAATGTAACAAGGAGTTTTTTGAAAAGATAAACAAAATTGACAAACCTTTAGCTAGACTAACTAAGAAAAAGCAAGAGGAAACAAAAAAGGATCCATTACAATGGACATCACAGAAATACAAAGGATCATTGGAGACTATTATGAACAACATATGCCAACAAATTGGAAAGCCTAGAATACATAGATAAATTCCTAGACACGCACACAACTTACCAAGATTTAATCATGAAGATATGAAAGAGAAAGAAATAAAGGGCATTCAAATTGGAAAGGAGAGAGTCAAATTGTCCCTGTTTGCAGATTACATAATCTAATATATAGAAAACCCCAAATATTCCACCATAAAACTATTAGAATTAGTAAACAAATACATTAAATTTGTAGGGCCCAAAATCAATGCACAAAGATCAGTAGTGTTTCTATATGCCAACAGCAAATTATCTGAAAAAGAAATTGAGAAAGCAATCCCTTTTGCAAGAGCTACAAAAAAAATCTAGGAATAAATTTGACCAAGGAAGTAAAAGATTTTTACAATGAAAACTATAAAACATTGATGAAATAAGTTAAAAAATACAAAAATAAATGGAAAAGTATCCTTCATGGATTGGGAAAATTAATATCATTAAAATATCCATACTACTCAAAGCAATCTAGAGCTTTGATTCAATTCCTGTCAAAAAACCAACGGCCTTCTTCACAGAAATAGAAAAAAACAGTCCTAAAATTTGTATGAAAACACAAAAGACTCCAAGAAGCCAAAGCAATCTTGAGCAAAAAGCACAAAACTGGAGACATCACACTACCTGACTTCAAAACATACAAAGCTGTTGTAACCAAAACAGCATGGTGCTGGTATAAAAACAGATACACAGACCAAAGGAACAGAATAGAAATCCCAGAAATAAACTCATGCATCTACAACCAACTAATTGTCCAAAAAGGTGCCAAGTACACACAACGGGAAAAGGGCAACCTCATCAATAAAGGGTCCTTGGAAAACCAGATATCCACATATAGAAGAATGAAATTAGACCTTTATCTCTCGCCATACAAAAGTTAACTTAAAATTAATTAAAGACTTAAATGTAATATCTTAAGCTACAAAAGTACTAGAAGAAAACACAGAGGAAGAATTTTCATGACATTGGTCTAGGCAAGGATTTTTTTGGATAAAACCTTAAAAGCATGGACAACCAAAGCAAATATAAACAAATG
>NW_012144300.1:759134-799630 GCF_000956105.1 Propithecus coquereli
AACATACTAAATGCTGCTGAATTGTTCACTTTAAAATGGTTTTTTGTTATGTGAATTCCACTCAATTAAAAACAAAATTACATTAGAATGAAATTGATAATTCTGAGAGGGAAGGGTCTATATTCATTAGAATATCTACCTTCCCGCCCATAAGAAAACATGACATTTCCTTTTCTGTACTTCTTAAAAGGAAACTTTGTCATAGTCACACTCAGAGGCATATGAAACCATCTTTCCCAAAAGTAGCACTTGCCTCATGATAGCTGTGCTTAATAATTCAGATATTATTCAATGTGGTAAATGCTCAGTACGTGCCAGCTATCTTTTAACTATGTGGACATTTTTTGAAATTTATCACACACATGGCTAAATAGTTTTCTTCCAAGACTGAAGATTTCAACATTTCAGATGGGTCACAGGATGCCAGGCAGAAACCACAGACATGGCTCCACTGCAAGATCAGATTAAGATTCCCATTTATCTACTCGAGGTTACAAACTTATTGGGGCAACATGGCCAAAGAAAGCAGGGGCAGAAGCAACCTGTCTCCACGGACCCCAGAGTCCTTAGACTGACATGGTGCATGTCAGCACACTGCCCAACTCAAGGAAGGGTTTCTCCAGGTCTCAGAAGCCTTTTCCTGCTGTGGACAAAGGAAGAAAACATACACAGACATACACAAAGCATCTCTAGGTCATTAAAGGAAAAAATGAATGCTCATCTATCTCCTGATCCTCAAGCCCAGCTGAGTATCAGTCAGAGAAGGAGCAGAGTCCATTCCTAGGGCCGTGGAACTGTTTCTCAGCCTCTAGGTCACCCAGCATCCTAGGAGGCCAAGTTCCCCAAGGTCCACCTCCTGACTCAGCTCAATGCCCTTCTATCTTAATGTTCTGATACCAAGTGTGATCCAAGGACACAAATCCGCCATCCTATAGTAACCATCTTTAATGTAAACTTAATGTTCCTTACACTCCTAAGACCTTACAGTGCACCTGTCATGAGCAAGCTTCCCATCCTCTAAGTGGCTAGATCAGACCCTTGGACCAAGAACTAAGGGGCAACGTCCAGGCAAGGGGGTTGAGAGGCATGAGGAACAGGCGGCTGCCCTTCCCTCTTAATATTCTCTCCTGCATTCGCCTGTATTGATTCACCTGGCTCGGAAGGACCCAGCAGAGACAATTGCTTACAGAAAGGCAGGAATTTTTTGTCGCCATTGTTGTTGTTGTTGTTCAAATTCGGATTATCAAAAAAAAAAAAATTAAAAGAAATCCTCAAGCTTTGCAAGTCACTTAACATGTCACGATTTGAGAGACAACAGAGAGTGCATTTCGGGGGTGGAGGAATAATGCGGAGTGAGACAGAGAACCAGCACCAGACACCTGACTGCTAAGTCCCAGCTCAGGAGCATCAGGAGAGACTGTATATCTCACAGAGCAGTGACAAAAGAGGGGGGAAAAGATAAATCTGTAACTGGCACGGGGAGGGCACCAAGAAAAGGACCCAAGGTGCCAATGAGCAGCTTTCTTGTGGTTCTTTCCTCATTTAGCAAAGGAGTCAGAACACACCCTATGAATCACAGGGGAGAATATTGTCTTTGTAAAGAGCCGTGGCCACAAAAATTAAGGGAGTGTAATAATGTCCTACAAGGTTAGTTGATAAACAAGGAAACATTTTACGACATGGGGGAGGGGCGATAATGGCTTTTAATTGCTACATAAATTTTGAATGGTTCTTCAACTCTAATCTTAGCTGCAGAGCACTGGATCATGTTATTGCCCCTCACGCACACAGCTTGCCTCCACAATTCCTTTCGCGGATATGCCTCTCTATGTGCAACTTGAATAGATTAAGTCATAACACATCTAAACCCAAGTTTTCCTGTGGGCCTGTGCCAGCTTGAGAAACTGTCATCCTATTACGTGTTGAAGAAAATGCTATTCTCCCCTCCCCTACCACACACACTCTCACACACACACACACACACACACACACACACACACTTTTTAGTGATGGAATTAAGCTCAAGATCTGAGTTTCTAGTATACCAACAAATTTTGATTCAGGTAGCACCACATTAAACAGAACACTGTGAGAGTTGAAGAGAGAGGAACTTTCAGCCATCTCAGTGATTTACAGCAGTACATCTCAAACATTAATGTGTGTACAAATCACTGGGGGATCTTGTTAAAATTCAGTTTCTGATTCAGTAATTCTGCATTTCTAACCCACTCCCAGGTGATGCTGATGCTGTTGATCTATGATCACACTTTGAGTATGAGCAAGGATTTGGAGAACAAACGTGAAGGCAGACAGTGTCGGTTTGCAGGTGGAGTCAGAGTAATACTAATAATACTGTTTCAAAGAAACATACAATTAGAAGGATCCTTAGCGACCATAAGCACGCATTCTTGAGCTAGTTCAAAAAGTCACCATTAGAGGAAGAAACCTTTCAATAACTAATGCTAACTAATTCTCAGCTCAATTTATGGTGCTCTAAAATGTAAAATGCAAAATGCAAATTTGCATGGGTGAAACCAATCGACAGCTTCCTGAACGTTTCAACATTTGTCCTTGTTCAGCTGCAAGGCTTTTGTTCTGTACTAACCAAAGGAACAGATCAAAGCCGTACTTCCTACTAAAGTTTTATTTCTTTCAAGGTGTTTGGTGGAAAGGGGTCCTGATCAGGGTACAGGGAAGAGGGGATTTCTTATAGAGACTAGATTAAAAGAAGAGAATTGAAAAGGAGCTATCTAATTTCACTCTCTAGTTTTGTTAATAAGGAAATTTATCCCATTTTGATTGCTCAGGGTGACCCTGCTATCCAGATAGCTAATTATTGGAAAATCTGGGACTAAAATCACAAACTCTAAACCCCTAATTCACAGCTTTGTCTCTCTTCTACAGTATTAAGCAAGATTTTTCATTTTTAACCTTTGCTTTTCAATGCATATTTTACAATTTTAAAACTTTACAGAAAAATGAAAGAAATGGGTTCTAATAGAGGTTTGGCTTACCAGAAAAGAGCGGGCCTGGTGACCTCTTGTAGGACTATCCAGCTACAATTGGTAGGTCAATCATGTCAATTGATACCTAATGTCACAGAACCAGGAACAAGAATTAGCTGTTTTGGAAAATGTATTATCAGCTATGCGTTATCTGGGCTTATAATAAGTGTTCCAAAGAAATTAGTAAAGATGTACTTATTGGATGAAGCCATCCTCCAAGTAAACTATCTAAAGACAGGGTTATTTCAAAAACAAGGATTGTATCATCTAACACAAAAGAAAACTGCTAAAGAGGCTTCCTCCTGCATAGATACAATTTGCTTATATTCATGTTACAAAGAATAGAAAATTCAGTATAGTCAGTTTAAGACCAGGCCAGAAACTTTGTATGAAGTCTGGTCCTGTGGAAAAATGTGTTACAAATTGACAAAGTGGATAATTCACTTGGTGCTGAATTTGCTGCATTTGAAATTTAAAACAAATCTTTTAATTATTTTGATCTTCTGCACATTCTGGTGTGTATTCTTTTCCAATCCTTGAAATATCTACTTTGTGTATCTTGTTGAATACTTATTACAGAAAAGTTTAGCTGTAGATGGCAAGGTCAGATGAAAGATTAAAAAGCTAGCCTTTACCTTTAAGAAACTCACAGTCTAGTTGAGGAGATAGACATGTACACAAACAGCACCTGAAGGGAGTGTGGAAGCTGACCTTGGCTTAGTATGAAATGAGACAGCCTCAAAATGAAATGCTGTATAGCCAAGTGGTGAACAGCACAGACTCTGATACTAGATTCCCTAAGTTCAAATCCTGGCTCTTCTACCTATTATCTGTGATCTTGGACAAGTTACTTTGTGCCTTGGTTTCCCCATTTGTAACATCACACCAATAGTCCCTTCAATCATAGAGTTGGTATGAGGGCTTAATTGGTTAATATATGTAAAGACTCTGGAGTAGCCTCTGGAACAGAGAAGTGCTACATAAGCATAAGCTACTTTAATTGCAATTCTGCAGAGGGATCTGTTTGATTCCCAATAACGTCATTTACAGTACAATCTTCCCAGAACCCACAAGGTAAGAGAGCAAGCCAGAAAAACTACGGTCACATATTTGACATATACCTGCTACCTGCCATGATCTTGGGAGTAGTGAAACAGTTCGCCTCCAAATACCACGAAAGCCTAAGAAAAGTTTGTTTTGTGTGGTTAATATTTTCTCACTCAGTCACGTGTGCTATCCCAAATGCAGAAAACTTACTCAATGTGTTTCCAACCACTGAAAACAGGCTCAGCCCAGTGGGCTTAATCTGTTACCCAAAACCTTGGCAAGGACTTTATGCTCAGAGCAGAGTTGATTTACAGTAGGGGAAAAAATGGAAGGGAGAAATATTAAAATAAAGTGCAATCATGTTTCTATTTAAAAATGGTTACTGCCAGCAGTATTGCAAAATAATGCTGGCCTGAAACCAGAAAGCTGCACCTGCACAGACTCCAGCTGTAGAACGCTGGAACCCTCACTGCGATTGCTCAATAACTCTCCTATTTAGCACCACTGGCAAAAATTTGGCAAAGCTTATATATACACAAACACACACATACACACACGCACACACACACATATTCATACACACACACACTCACACACACTGACAATTAGCTTACCCCTTGTGTCCTTAAGACACTAACTCATTCTGTTTAGAATGGTCAAGATGGTATTCTTCTTTTATAACTACTTCTAGAAAATATTTTTTCTTTTACTCTCTGAATTGAAATTATACACAAGTTTATATCCAGCCCTAGTGAGCTCCTCCTAAACCAAGTGTCATCTATGTTATGAATGTGTCTTTATTTCTCCAATTTAATATCTGTACACTTCTAGAAGTGCTTGTCAAATTTTAGGAATAGCCACTGAAAAGGCAAAGTTTGAAAGTCATTTAGGTAGTAATGTAGTAGCGTTTTCTGAGGAATGCCTGGTGCAAAATGTGGCAATAATAATAATGCCATTACATTTAGTAAACTTTGTGCAAACAGAAGAGCTCATTTTGGTGTATAGATTGGACTAATAGAAAGAGTACAGGGGGAGGCAGACTAGATGTCAAGCATCTACCCACCACTTAATAGCTGCCTGCATGCTTGCCTCTAGACAGGACACTCTTTGTACCTCAGTTTACCCCTCTGCACAATAGGAATTTATAGATTCTACCCTGCCCAGCTCATAGGATTGCTGTGAAAAAATCTAATAAAAATATACATGAAGGGAGTTGTAAATTACACAGCACCTCACATTTGCCACCCAAGTTGCTCAACTAAAACAGAAACTTATTTTAAACCCCATGAAAGCAACTAAGAAAAGAAGCAATATGTGGGTCTCCATTTTTCCTTCCTTTTAGAGACCTACCTTGGTCACTTCTGAAATCAAATATTTTCTCTTCTTAACATACATTCTCAAAATATTTTCTGGTAGGGCTGTGAAACACAAAATATTAATGAAGGATCAAATTTTTTCCCTACAAACATACCTTCCGCTTGGTAACCTTAGCTATCACTTAAAGGTCATTGACAGGTGGGGGGAGGAGGGGGGTGCTGGGTCTCGAAGACTTTCTGTGAATTAGACAACCGGAGGGAACCTGGGGAAAGGGGGAAGCTTAAAAATATGGAGACCAAGAAAAATGGGATAGAAAGATTGAGATTGATTTGGATTCTCTAAATCACTGTTTCTTACTTTAAAGCTGCACTGGCAAATAAGATCAATCATTTTAAATATTTGTACCTGTTTATTTTCTTACTATTGTGTCCTCAAATTGAAAAGCACAGCCATATAAACAACTATAATAAAATATACTAAGTGCAATAACAGAAAAGCACAAAGGAGAGAAATTTAACATGGCTCATAGGAAACAGGAAAGGCTTCAAAAGAAAGAATTCCTCAACTAAGCCCTCAGGGAGATGGCATTCCCCATGAAACAGTCCAGTTGGAACCGGCTATCATTTTCTCTAATAAACTTTGTAAAAATATCTTCTATGCTTCATGTAGAACTTTCTTTACACCCAACCTCAGCGAACACGTATGGTTCAATTCCAGGTGCTAACCCTGTTAAGGTAACCAAAAGTATTTGAGTATTTGCACATCTCTCCATTAGCAAACAGGAAAGTCATCCTTCTTTTGCTGTTTTTCCTAGAAGTCAGAGATTAAGCTTTTTCCATCAGGTGAACAACATTTGACTTTTAAGATGTGCGGAATCAGAGAGTAACATATCAAGTTGAGAATGGTGTTGGTGCAAGAGAATTTAAATGTCAGTGTGAGCTTACACCCTTGAGATGTTAAGATAAGGAACTCTCAAAATGAAGGCAATTTGTTCCATTCCATTTCACTCTATCAGCCAAGTCGATCTACAGCCTCCTACCTGAAGATGGATAAAAACACAGAGCCCTAGATTCTTGCAGGTAACAAAGTGTGCACCATTGAAGACAGTGCACTGCAGTGCAAAACAAATGGAAGTAAAACCCCTAGTTTCCTCTCTTCCATTCCCATTACTTTTTCAAGGCTTCTAGGTCATTCAGGGCCCACACCCAAAGGAGAGGCCTAACATGCCTCCGTCTTTCTTGCAATTGGAGAAATTTTATTTTCATGATCCAAAATAACATGGAGGAAAGCCATTGAAAACTGGTAAGAGTGTACACCTCGTGCCTTGAGTAAAAATAAGAGAAATTCTAAAATATCTTTCCAAGCTTGTTGTCAGATAATGACTACAACCTTGTCCAAGTTTATTTAAACTGCCACGTCTCCATTTACCCAAGAGCAGAATTATCTTATTAATTTCTACTGTATGGAATTAGTCTGAGAATTAATTAGTGTTTTAATGTGTTCTGAATCTCTAGAATGAAAGCATTTAAAAAAAAATAGAAGTACCTTTTTTTTAATAATCCTTCTTGCCCCCAAGATCTTCTTCACATCGGAATTTTCATCTCTGTTCTGTTTACAATCCTTCCACAGGTAAGTGAACCAAAAAAAAAAAAAAAACCATACACTTTTGGACATAGCAATCCCAGACACATACACACAATGAGTTCAGGGATATTTGTATCAGTGGATGCCAGATGACAAACTCTAAAGTAACCCAAAAGAATTCAGGTCCATATTCTATATGCAGACTTTTTGCTTTGCAAGGAACTGGGCTACCCTCTCTCAAATCCATAAACTAGATGTCTTATTCCTGAAAAGAATTCATCTGAAACTCATTAGTAAGGCTGTTGATCTGACCCTAGTACCTGATTAGTAATCTGTTCCTAGATACTGTGCCATAATCAGAATTTAATGTTTCCAGGATCACAAGAAAATCATCTAAAAAAGAACTGAAATTGGGTTCTGATTTTCCCACTGGCATTCGATCTTTTAAAAATATGTGAGTCTTCTCTATGTGCTAAGCCTACTAACATATAACTAAGAGCCCAGGGAGTGAAATCCTGACAATTCCTATTAAGGTAAAAATGGGGTTACAGAATTCATTTTCAAAGTTTCTTCTCAGTTTATTCAAAAAAAAAAATTAAATTGGCACTACCAAATTTAATGACAAGTCTACCCTGCTGAGTTCAGAGCCCAGAAAGCTATTGTCTCCCTGGTCTATGGATCCTACTCTGCTCTAATGTTTCTTATAATGCCACTAATAACCAACCATCAGCCATAAATGCCTTGTCATCTCATTGTTGCACACAGCAATAGCTGGAGCAGTGATACTGACAAATGAACCTGCGTAATCGCTTTGGATTTCTTTGTTACATCTCACAGTGTGAAGATGGCTTCTGCTCAGCATGTCATCAGAAAACAAACAAGCTCTATTGCTGTCCTCTCCATCAATCACTCCTTATTGTTGTCATCCAAACCCCAGTGCTGCCCTCACCACCACCCATCCTCTCAGAAAAGTGAAACGTCCCAGGTCTTTGAGTTCAGACCTTTGATATCCCTCTCCCACTGTTCCTTTGCCAACAGTATCTCCAAGAAAGAAACGGAAACCCGGAGAGCAAAGGGTAGAAAGAACGCAAACTTTCTCTACTTTCCAGGGCTGTTTTTCCTAGGAAAAAAATAATAATAATAAGCTCATTAAAATCCAGTTGAGTCTGACATTTTCCCTTTTACCTTTTCAATCTTTTTATAGTTTCAAATCATTAACTATCAGCATGAAGCTCAAAGGTAGCTCTAGCCATCTATGAAACAGTGACACATTTGACAATAATACTTTTGAAGAGCCTGTCACATTCTCTCCCCAAACAAGTCTCATTAATGCTCAAACTGTCTTCCTTTTCTCTCTGCTTCTTTTCTCCTGATTTCTCTCTAATTAGCTTAGTTTTTTTTTTTTATGCTCCCTCGTTCCACAGTGTGAGCTTAAAAAAAAAAAAGGAGGTGAATGTCATTTCCATGAACCCCAAGGCCAAGTTAATCAGCAGAATTAATGACTCTATTACCCATTAGACTGGGGGCGGTGGCACCCAGTGTTCACCATCTACCACACTTCTTCATTTGCTCTGACAATTGTAAACTTTTGCTCTCTCAGAGCAAACTCGGAGGTTCAACCTATTGTACATTTCTTTTCCCCCTCAGCTTGTGAATCAGGAGGAGAGGTTGGAAATGTAGCCACCTCTGTCTGCAGTGTCCACGCTCTGAGACAGTATCATTCCATTAAATGAGGGTAGCTAAAAGGAAGTCTCCGGGAAGGATGGAAAAGAGTCATAACCTAGCGGTCCCTGTAGAACTCACCACAATCAATAATTCCTAACTGTAGAACATTTCATAGTTGCAGCATCACAAAAAATGCCTTTATCCTTTTTAAAAATCATACTGCGGAAGTAAAAGACACATGGAGATTTAAGCCAGCAGACAAGTTGATCTGATAGATTTTTAACAAACAAGCATGATTGGGGGTTAAATAGTTTTTGAAAATATATTCTTAATGGACGGAGGTGCTAAAATTTCTAATGGTTGTTTCCTCTTTAACAAGGTCCAAGAAATATTATCCTTTTATCCTAAAAGTCAACATTAACACAAAACCAATGAAGCATTTTGTATGTGTTCAAAAGGCTTTATTTTAGAAGCATCTACCTTGAACCTATTAGAAGAGTAAGACAGTTTTTACATTTCGTAATTCAACAAAAACATCCCCCACAGAAGTTTTCAGTTTAATTTTTTTAATGATATCTCTATCCACAAAAGGACAAAGGGTATTAATATTTATTTGGGCACTCAAATAGACTTCCAAACAGTATGAAGACCAAGACTATTTCAGATAAAATATTTTATTTCATTTTTATTGGTTATAAGAGTGGTTATAACTCCACCGTTATATAGTATGAAAAGCTTTTTGGTGCCATTTGGCAGGTTATATTTGCCCAAAGAAATTATCAGAAAAAAATTTTTGGGTAAAAATTGTGTCCTAGTTGGGTTTGAAGTATCTTGAGCCAAAAAAGAATACATGTGTTTGAACCTTCCAGCCTTTGCTTGTCCTTCATTCTCAATTTATTCTACAAAATATACCTGAAAGGATATTGGCAAGAATGATAATCCTAACATTGACTTTATTTTTTGGCCACAGGTATTCATAGAGACAATACCATTCTTGTTAAGTGGTCTTTTTTTTTTTTAATTATGAAGGGAAATCCTCAGGGCATTTAAAAAAAAATGGAATCAATAACAGAACTCAAACTCTCACAAAAAAAAATGTTAGGGGAAAAAAATGACATTTCAATAGTTATTAAAGAGAGTTTTGTGTTACAAAAGGGCACTTGCAATACTTGGAAAGGAAAGGAAGGATATTTGCAATGCTTGGAAAATATCATTTAGCATAGCTATCTTCAAATATCACTTAAAATATAAGCCATCCAACTCATCTTGGATGTGCAGATAGTCAACAGGTGTGAAATAAAAGAGATACATCATAAAAATAAATAATAAAGTTTATTCACATAATAAAGGGGCTCCAACACTTCATTTTGAGAATCAATGAAGCATAGTGAGCTTTGTCCCAAATCTGAAACTCAAGGAATAAGAATGCTAGTCGCAACCTGCCAACCCCTCCGAATGATTAAGAGGGGAGAGAGGAAGGAAGGAAGTACAAATTTTAGCATCTTATTTGCCTTATCTGTATATAAGGAATAATAATAAGAATATTACCATGTTAAACCATGTTACAGGTAAATGAAAATGGTTTACAACAATCATTACAAAGATTCCTACCACACCAAAGAGAAATTAATTCCCAGTACATCATTCAAGAATTTACACACACATACATTGAGAGTTGCGTTTTTGTTTGTGTGGGTGTTAATCCTTTGTCACAGAAAAACACTCACTTTACTTCATATCTTCTTTCTCTTCGCACAGAAGATGCAAGGTATTAAATAATAGATTTTTGGAATTTCTGAAATGCCTCTGTGTTAGATTCTCCTCCTAAGTTTTCTCATAGCATCCTCTAGTCATCTTACTGTAATATTTATCTCGTTTGTCTCTGCCTGCTCCCTTAGAGAGCAATGAGGGCAGAACTGTGCTGTGTTTTTAGTCATATGCCAAGGACCCAGAAGAGGGTCTAAACCATAGATGGCATGAACTATTTGTTGAAAACACAAATGGGGGAAACTATGTCAATCAATTTAAGCCTAAATTAGCAGTTATAAACTTCATTTTCTTTATAGAGCCATCCACAATTACCTCTAGATTACCTACCATCTGCCTTTTAAAAACCCAAGAAATCTCAGAATGTATGAAAGTATGGGAGTGCTTTTGTGTTAGTTGCAGATGAGTTAAGTTGATAGAATAAATGCTCAGCTCAGACATACTACTTTACTGGTCATCCTTGACTCATTTTAATATTTAAAATTTCAATAATGTGAATAAAATATTCAATTTTTAAATTAGTATTTTCCTCAATTTTCAGAAAATAAATTTTATTTTATTTTTTGAAACTGAGTCTTGCTCTGTCACCTGGCTAGAGTGCAACAGCTTCATCGTAGCTCATTGAAACCTCAAATTCCTGGCCTCAAGCAATCCTCCTGCCTCAGCCTCCCAAGTAGCTGGGACTATAGGCGCATGCCACCCCGCCGGGCTAATTTTTCTATTTTTACTAGAGATGGGGTCTGGATCTTGCTCGGGCTGTTCTTGAACTCCTAACCTCAAGGGATCTTCTGGCTTCGGCCTCCCAGAGTACTAAGATTATAGGCGTGAGCCACCATACCCAGCCCAGAAAATAAATTTTAAAAGTTGATTACTCAAACTCACTTTACCCTACTTCAGAAAAAAGCATTCTCAACCCTGACTGTCCATCAGAATCATTTTGAGTGCTTCAAAAAATATTGCTGTTCAGGCCCCATACCAAGGATTCCAATTTAATTGGTCTGGGCTTTGGCCCAGGCGTTGTGGTTCTAATGTACAACCAGAGTTGAGAGCGCTGTCCTTAGAAGACGGTGAACAGGAGTCTCAGCTATGAAATAACATCTTTCCACTGGGTTCTTCCACAAAGACTTTTAGGTGCTGTGGGTATCCAGCATCTTCTCTCATACGGACATTTACCTTCTCTATTCAGTGCTTACGACATGGAAGGAATCCTTAGATAATTCCCAGGACAGCAATCTTGCTGAAAGGCACTAACAAATTCAGATCTACAATGTAATTTCTACCAAAGGGAGACAGTGGCATAAATTTCTCATTTCTAAAACTGACTCAAGGAAATTCTTAGAAATGCAGATTCCAAGGAGCCACAAGAGACTAATTCAATGAGAATCTCTGAGAATAAAGTCCTGCAATATGCATTTTTATCAAACTCTTTTAGTGAGTGATTCTTATGTTTCAGCTTATTAATAGTTGTTAGACCTGCCTCAGTATGTCACAAATACATAGAAACTGTATTTCAATCTGAAAAAAAATCCTTTCTGTGGTATGTTAGGAAGGCTGTAGCCTTTGGACTCTGACACACCATCATTAGAATTCCAGCCTCACCATAGCTCAGTTACATGACCATAGGTAAGTTACCAAACCACTGTGCAGGTGAGAAAATGCGGACAAGAAGACACCCCTAACAGGGCTGCTATGATCTGTCCAGCAGTGCAGAGCACAGTATAGATGTCAATACATGTTCCTTCCTTTCTCCACCTCCCTACCCTGTGAAATGTGACCAGTGGAAAAAAAGGATAAATAGGTAAAACAGAAAGTCTGCCGTCCTAGAAAATATGGACATAGGATACCAAGAACACATAAATCATTTCCTTTAAATCTAAATAATTTCTAATAACTAAAAGGAAGAATCACAATGTTAAATTTCTCTGGGATTCAAACTATTTACAGATTAAATGATTTTCTGAAATATTTTGCTGAACTCATGGCCTAGCCACGTTTAGTTGATTTTGTAAAGAGTTTGGGAACAATTTAGATACTGAGTATAACTCATGATAAATTCATGAAGGCAAAAAAAAATATCCTGTTTGAAATTGCATGTGTTGATAATGAAAAAAAACGGTGAAATCAGGTCTCTCTACCTTCTATTTCTCTAAGTAGTTCACTCTTCTCAGGAGGGAATTTGGCTTCTATTTCTTTATTTATCAATAATATTAAAAGTCAATAGCCCTGTGAAACCTCTCCTAAAAATCCTCTTCTAAACTAGGTAAGTTCAGTTCAACAAATATTTATTGACCAATTTCTATGCCAAAAACATCCTTCTCTGTGCTCCAGATTACCTAGAATATGTCTTTATTACTGCACTTTCACACCATTTTGTAAATATCTATTTCCTTTTTTCTCTGCCCTACTAGACTGTGTGTTCCTCCAAGACAGAAACCAGGGCATATTTATTTTTGAATGCCTCTCGCTCAACACAGTGCCTAACATACAGTGGTTTAAGGGGAAAAAGTTGGAATGAAGAGTGCTAACAATAAAGTACTGTGCACTCAAACTTTACATAGATCCATATCAAGTATTTGACAAAGACCAGTCCTATTCATAGATTGATGCAAAAGAAATCTAAAGAAAATATTAGCAAGTTGAATCTAGCAATACACTAAAAGAATAACTAATGAATCATTACTAAGTGATGATCATGCTGTGGATATAACAATGGTTCATTATTAGAAAATGTATCAATAGAATTTATTATATTAAAAAGTCAGTGAAGAAATACAATATTGTTATCTCAGTGGATGCTAAGAAAGTATAAGAAAGTATTTGATACAAAGATATGCCCATAACATGATAAAAATTTTAACTCAAAATAAATGCCAGCTTCAAGATTAATGGGAAATCTCTAAAACCACTCATATGAAAGTCAAAATCAATAATAATTTCTACTAATAACTCCATTATTTAGCATTCTTATGTACACATACAAGTAAACACTTTTTAAAGACACAATTGTGGGACAGGAGGAGGGCAAAAGTAACATTATTTTAAAACATATTTCCATGCTTGAAAGAAGCAAAATATTCAATAATATTCAATGAACTTTCAGGTGGGAAGTAGCATAAATTTGAAACAGTGTTGGATTGGCTGGGGTGGGAGAGCAGGTAGATTTGAATTGGGGCAGGAGGCTGCTAGGCCTGGCTGTGGGAGATAGAATAAAAAAGGAACTGTGGCATCCTGCTCTTGAGTTTTCTATGTCAGTGCTTCTCAAAGTGCTGTCCTAGGACCAACAGCACCAGCATCACTTGAGAACTTGTTGGAAAACAAATACTTGTGCCCAGCTGCTCCTGGCCTGCTAGAGCAAAAATTCTGGGAGTGAGGCCCAGTGATCTGTGTTTTTAAAAGCCCTCCAGGTGGTTCTAATGAATGCTAAAGTTTGAGAACCTCTCTCCTAGCACCGCTTCTCCCTGGAAGGCAAAAGTTAAAGCACTGAGCTGAGGACTTGTTTTATGGTGGAAAGAGTTATTCTCATGGTTTCCAAGTACTCATGTTCTCCATTTTCAGGCCCATCTATACTCCACTCCTGAGTTTATTGGGGATAGCACAGGCTGTATTCTAACCTTCCTCCTATGCTTCCTTTGACAGAGTACCAAATACTCCAGGGGAAAGATGAGCTCATGGGCTAAAGTAACAAGGCATTTGAAGATCTCAATTATCTCCAAAAGACAAAATATACTGGATAATAAATTCTATCGGATGCAACAAATTGTAGGATAGACACACCAAGAACTTAAAATTAGCCAATTAATTATACTAAATAAGATAAAAGAAAACATAAGCAATATGAAACAAAAACAAGAAAATATAGAAAAGGTCTACACATAAACATTAGTTATAAAAATGTAATGGTTGAAATAGAAAACATAGTAAATAAAATAAATAGTAGAATGGACTACTATGGAATAAATTAATGAATTGAGATAAGCTCTCAAAAAGAAAAAGGAGAGAACAAAGATAAAGAAAAAACACAAAAGAAAAAGTAAGAGCTATGGAGGACAGAGGCAGAAATCATAATACTGATGTTATCAGATTGCCAGAAAGAAAGGGAAACAAAAACTCAGAGGGGACTATATTGACAGTAATAAGAAAGATAAATTTCCTGGAGAGAATTCATATTTTAAAAACCTGTAGATCTCTGCTTCCAGCCGAGATAGAGTAACAGGGATCACATTTATCCTACCACCTTAAACAACTATGAGAGCTTCCGATGAGAGCTTCCTACTTAACAAGTTGATGTGCTGGGAAGGTGATGCACCCAATTCCATGAGAAAAGGGCATGGAACCTCTGCATCTTCTACCTGTCCAACCTTGCTTTATGAGTCTCTTCTGTTTGGCTGTTTCTGAGTTGTAGCCTTTACAATATAATTGTAATCATACTGTAGCACTTTCCTGAATTCTAGGAATCTTTTTAGTGAATTATTAAACCTGCGGGAGTGGGGAATCACGAAATTTGTAGCCAAGTCAGGAAGCAGTAAAGGTAGGCCGGGGACTCCACTTCTGGCCACAGTGTGACACTATATCATATATTGTCAGAATTTAATTGAATTGCAGGACACCCACTTGGTGTCAGAGAATAGATGTCAGAATGCAGGTTCTGATTAACAGAGCTTAAATACAAACCTCAAAAAGATCAAACTTTTTCCGGGTAACTTAAATGAGTCCTAGAACACAAAAATATTTAAAGAAATATGAGGAATCAGAACTGATAACATAAAATTTACAATATCTGGCATCCAATTAAAAATTATCAGGCATGCAAAGAAGCAGGAAAACATAACACATAATGATAAGAAAAGCCAAACAATAAAAACACACTTAGAAATGACAAAGATAACAGAATGAGTAGGAAAGATAATAAACTGCAATTATAAATATACTCCATATGTTCAAGGAGGTAGAGGAAAGCATAAGTGCTCTAAGCAGAAATATGGAAAATGTAAAAATGAAACAAAGCAAACTTTTAAAGATGAAAAAATATAATGTCTAAGATGAAAATATATCAAATATAAATAGCAAATTAAGTGTTACAGAAGAAAACATTAGTGAACTTGAATATGTAGCAACAGAACTACCCAAAGTGAAACAAACAGAAAAAGATGGAGAAAAAAATCATGAGAACATGAGGAAAGTGTAACATAACCTCAATTATTCGAATATACATTGAAATGGAGTCCCAAAAAGATAAAAGAGAGGGGAGAAAACAAAAAATTTGAAAAAATAATGGCAAAGTGTTCTTCAAATTTGAGGAAAACTACAAACATACAATTTCAAGAGTCTCAACCAACCCAAGCACAAGGAAGATGAAGAAAATGACATCAGAGCTCATTATAATAAATTTGTTTCAAAAAAGTAGAAAAAGAGAAAAATCCTAAAAGCATAAAGAGAAAAAAGATGTATTATTTATGGAGGAAAAATAATAACATCAGACATCAGAAACAATGTAAGCCAGCAACACAGTGGAACAACATGCTAATAGAAAACATCAATCTGGAATCCTATCAGCAGAGAAAATATTTTTCAAAACTAATGGCAAAATGAAGACATTTTCATATGTACGAAAGCAGACAAAATGCATGGCTAGCAGATCAACACTGTAAAAAAATGTTGAAGGAAGTCCTTCCAGCAAAATGATACCACAAGAAAATCTGGATCTAAGCAAAAAAAAAATGGAGAACACCAGAAATAGTAAATAAAAAAGATATTTTTCTAATTTTTCCAAATCATCTTAAAAGATGATTATTTAAAGCAAAAAAGTAAAATGTATTGGGAGTTTATTACATATGTATAAGTCAAATGTATAATCAAAAATAGCACAAAGGCCAGGAGAAGTGTATAGAAGTATATGGTTGTTAAGATTCTTATACAATATGTAAATTGGCATAATTCTAGCAGGTTTTTTGTAGAAACTGACATACTGATTCTAAAATTTACATGGAATTGCAAAGGTCTTAAAATAACTTTTAGAAAGAAGAGCAAAGTTAGAGGACTTACACTACCTGATTTCAAGATGTATTATAAAGCTATAGTAATCAAGACAGTATGGTGTTGGCATAAACATAGACATAAAGATCAGTGGGAGAGACTAGAACCCAGAAATAGGCCCACACCCATATGGTCAATTGACTTTGGACAAAGTGCCAAGGCTATTTAATGGCGAGAAGGATAATCTTTTCAGCAAATGGTCTAGAACAATTAATTAGATAACTATGAGCAAAAAAGAGACAAAATTCTGTTTTTAACTCACAAAACATGTAAAATTAACTCAGATAAGAACATAGAACCAAATGCAAGAGATGAAGCTATAAAATTTATAGAATAAAACATAGACAATGTTAGAGACCTTCTCCTTGTCAAAGATTTTTTTAAGTAGGACACCAAAAATCACAATCCATTAAATAAAGAAATGTATAAATTAGATTTAAAAATTAAAGTCTTTTCTTCTTCAAAGAATAATGCAATGAAAATGAAAAGGCAAGGCACAGACTGAGAGAAAATATTTTCAAAATATACTCAATAAAGAGCTTGTACCTAGAATATATAATAATGCTGTGTAACTCAATCATAAGATGACAAACAACTCAATAAAAACTGAGCAAAATATTTGAACATGCACTTCACCAAAGATATACAGATGGGAAATAAACACATAAACAGATGCCTAACATCATTATTCATTAGAGACATGCAAATTAAAGCCACCATGAGATTCTACCATTACATACTCACTAGAATGGCTGAAATCTAAAGGTCTGACCATATAGAATAAACTTAATTTTTTTAGTCATAAAAATCAAGACTGATAAATCGAGCCCATAAAATTAAACACCTTCCTTATAATGGGGAAATATGAGCACTATAAACATATTTAAAAAACAAAAATCAAACAGGGCAATAATATTTACAAAACATGACAGTGGGTTGCTAGACTTAATACGTAAAAAATTCTTACAAATTATTTTTTTAATTCAAAAGACGTAAACTAGCAAGTCCCCAAAGAAAAAAGAAAATGATCAATGATAATATGAAAAAATGCTCTTTCTCAGTTATTATCAAAGAAATTTTTAAAAGACATCATCTTAATAAATTGGCAAAATTATTAGCAAGCCTGTACCATTCTACTAAAAGATACAACAGGAAAAAAGTGAATAAATAAATGAATAAACATTCTCTTGAATGGATCTTACACTGTAAAAAAATAAATGTTTTGAAATTAATTCACATATACAATTCAATTAAAACCTTTTACAAATTTATTCAAATGACCATTCAAATTTCCAAATAAATAATTTTGAAAACTTGGCAAAATAGAGTTCAAAAATATTTCCAATTATTGTTCAAAGTCATTGGGGCAATAAGCTGGTCATTTGGTAGAAAAATATTGCCAAATGTTCGGGATAATAAGCTATTCATCTGGAGGGGAAATGATAATGCCGGAATGCCATTTTATTTATTTAGAGAAAGATATAAAATTGCTGGCTGAAATTTGGATGGAGTTTTTTTATTTTAAATAATCATACAGTGAGGAATATCTTTTAGCTATCATAAAAACTCAGAAGCATAAAGCTTCTAATGTTTTATGCTTCTAATCATAAAACACTAATAAATTGACCATACAATGCTTCATTATAAGAAGAAAACAATGCATATTGAAAATATTTTGAAAATAAAATGCAAACTGTGAAATAACATTTGTAAGGTATATGACAAAGGATTATTAGCCTTAATATTCAAAGAATTCAAACAAATTATTTAAGATAAAAACATGTAATACAACAAGAACAGGAAATTACCCAAAGGAAAAACTTTAAAATGGTTAGCAATCATAAAAAGATGTTATTTCTGACTTATAATCAAGAAATGCAAATAAAAGCAGCCATATATCATACTAGTAGATTGGAAAAGATGAATAATATCAAAATCTGTATTTAAAAGGGAATAGAAAATCAGACACATGATGTGTTGATGAGGATTTCAATTCATATGCCCTTTCTAGAAATCATTTTGTAGACCCCTAGGCAGGAAGGAAGAGAGAAAGAAGAGAAGAAAAGAAGAAAGAAGTGAGGAAAGGAGGGAGGAAGGGAAGAAAGGGAGAGAGAGAGGAAAGACAGAAAAAATAAAAATAAATATTCTTTCTCTCAATGTTAACCAAATTATGAAACAAACAAGGATATATTCTTCATCCACTAAAAATAATAACATAGAATATTTTTGTCATGAATGAATGTTCAAAATCTATATAATGTTATTATTATTACTTTAAAGTATATACATAAAGAATGGTTTGTATAGTGTGATCCCAATTATGTAACATTGATTGTTATTTAATTGTGTGTGTATGTGCATATGCCTAGAGAGATACATGGAAGAGTTTTCATCAATACATTAACAGTAGTTATCTCTTGGTAGGAGAATTCCATGTGATTATTTTTACATTAACCTTTCTACTTTTCTAATAATTTGAATTTTTAAAATAATAAGCATGTCTCAGTTTTAAAGTAATAAAGCTACTTTTTAAATGTGAGTCATCTAATGAGATGACAGTTTACTAGTAATATGGTAATTGACTCAAGTTAAGCTCACATACATAAAGTTACTTAAAAACATGTCTTCTTTGAATAATTTTTCTATTAAGTTCATTTTCTTCACTTCTTTCCCTCTTCACCTTGGAAGACACCGAGGAGAAGCAGAACACAAGAAGCACTTGATTAATACTCCAAATATAAAATCATTATTTCATTTGCTTTTTGGTGGTTTTAGTAACTGAATTTTATTTTAGGTCAGCATTCTTTTGGTTGTCTAGAAAGAGACAAAATGGAAAGTAGTATTAATGTGTCACCAACGTGTTTTAAGAATCCACTAGTGTCCATGCAAAGCATTAGTGTGGCATGCAAAGGAAAGCAAAGAGGCAGAAGGACGCAAGGCAACACACACTCTTCATGAGTAGATGGAATGCAAAGCCGTGGGAGATTCTAAAGATGGGGTAAAAACAGAAAACAATTAAAAATTCAAAATAAAGAACTACAGTATAGAATGGATTCAGAGGAGTAGTCCAAAAGAATGGTTTAAATAAATCAGTGTTCCATAGCCAGTGTTCATTCATTCATCCTTTGGCCAAATCCAGTCAGATATTATCTCCAGGTGCAATATTTGGCACTGAGATGAACATTAAAATTAAATATTTATTGGTGCCTTAATACTATCGGAGCCCTGTTCCGACCCTGACCCAGATTTGTTTGCATCAGGAAGTACTATATGACAGTGGTCCACAACCTTCTTGGCACCGGGCACCGGTTTCACAGAAGACAGTTTTTCCACGGACAGGGGAAGGTGAGGGATGGGGAGAATGGTTTCAGGGTGATTCAAGCACATTACATTTATTGTGTACTTTATTTCTATTATTATGACATTGCAATATATAATGAAATAATTATACAACTCGCCATAATGCAGGATCTAATGCCACTGCTGATCTGACAGGAGGCAGAGCTCAGGTGATTATGCCAGCGATGGGGAGCGGCTGTAAATGAAGATGAAACTGCTCTCTAGCTCACCGGCTGCTCACCTCCTGCTGTGCAGCCAATACCAGTCCCCAGCACAAGGGGTTGGGGAGCGCAGGTATATGATGCTTAATCCCGATCTCCCTAAGATTCAACAAATGTCATCATAGAGATCTTATTTCCCTTTCTAGTATAAGTTCTAGGAGGCCAGCAGTCTTTTACATGAGTGTCTGCCCATAATCATACCCTTAAATATTGAAGGTAATATGGATTGTTTTCACTTTAAGGTAAGTTTAACCAACATGGCAGAAAATGACTATCCTAAACAATTTGAGACACTTGATAAATAGATACTCTATATAACGATGCATTTCAAATGCCTAACACTTTTACCCAGCCATTCTAATTCTAGAAATTTCCGCTAAGGAAATCTTGTGCGGATAAAAGGACTTATTTATAAATTTGAGCACAACCTTGTTTTTAACAGAAAAGAAAAAAAAAACATGAAAACATGCTAAATGTACAAACGATAAGAGTCCAGATAAACAAATTTGGATACAGACATTATATTGCAGTCATTAAAACCCATTAAAGTTAACTTTCTTTAAAATGACAATTTTCAGACCCAAACTGTGTAGAAATACTGGCATCACTAGGGTGAAGAAGTTTCACAGCTCCCTTTGTGGATATGATTTTAAAAGATTTGATAATCACAAGCCAATATCCCTTCTATGTTGCACACTGGGAAGGCTGAATTGTGTGGCCAGTATTTATAATAATTGCCACTTGAATGCTATCAATATTGACTGCACGTGATGGCCCGAGTTACCTTTACCTCTCAAGTACCATTTTCCTGTGCCTCCTTCATTTAGAGCTTTGATCTAAGAATACTTCCCTGGCCCATCTTTCCAGGTTGATCAAATTGTATAATTAACCGGGAAGCATCTCAGATTTGTCCATGTTTTAAAGTGAGTTTAAGAGATGTTTGGGTATATAGTAATGCAGTAAAAAATGAGTATGTAATTCAAGCTGTCATTTTGAGATGCCTGCTCCTAAAGGGCACACGTATGGAGCAGTCTTGACGTTGTTCCAAAGGGCTGTCATCACATTATCTAGGTCACACTACAAGCAATGTACTTAGAAATCGTTCATTCCAAGGTTTTAGATATGGAAGATATTTTGATCTGAAATTGATCATAATACTAAAAGAAAATAAAGTAGAATTGCACATGCCACATTATTGGGCATGATCCAAAAAAAGATATATTTTTCTCTAACATGGAAAGTAACTAAGAAGCCTTACTTAAGAATTCATAATTACTTTGCAAGGTCAGAAGATGATCTTGCTGATTATGACTGGCTTCTTTTTAAAGAACTAATTCCATCATAAACCTCTGCTGCAAATTTTTTGAGCCAATTATTTGGAACACAGATTTCCAGACAATATAGATACTGGCAGTAGTTTTGCATTTACTTAGTTTGGTTCAAGGATTCAATTTTACCTTTGCCACTTCTCGTTCAAGCAACCAGTCAGATCACAAAAGCACAGATTAGGGGATATGCTTTAGTGAAGTGTTGAGAGAGATTTGCCTAGTTCCTGTCACTCCAAGTTCAGCAACTGTTAAATTACTAACAGGGAGATACTTCGAGACTTGCCTTGACTGATTCCAAACTTACTTAGGAAGCAGCAATATACAGGCAGAATACATGGATTTGAATACAGTTTACTTCTATGTGGCCCTCTAGAATTAGTTTCCCCATCTGTGAAACTAAGAGGACATCTATCTCAGAGAATTATCATAAAAATTAAGTGAAAATGTGTTGAATAAACCATAGAAACTACATTAGTATTCATTATTGTTTCCACTTTGTAACATAACTTCTTAATATTGGGACTATGGTTTTGACTACAATTACTATTTTCTTGTTTCTTGTTGTCTTTAAGAGTTTATATTTTAGAGCAATTTTAGGTTCACAGCAAATCAAGAGGAAGGTGTAGAAATTTCTCATGTTCCCCCTACCCCCGACACATGCACAGCCTTCCCCATTATTAACATCCCCCACCAGAGTGGCAGATTGGTTACAGTTGGTGAACCTATACTGACATACCATAATCACCCCAAGTTCGTAGTTCACATCAGGGTTCACTCTTGGTGTTGTACATTCTTTGGGTTTAGACAAATATGTGGTGATATGTATCTACCATTATAGTATCACACATAGTAGTTTCACTGGCCTGAAAATCCTCTGTGCTCGCCTTTTCATCCCCCTGGCAACCGCTGATCTTTTTACTGTCTATATAGTTTTGCCTTTTCCAGAATGTCATATAGTTGGAATCATACAGTATAATGGCCTTTCAGACTGGCTTCATTCACTTAGTAATATGCATTTAAAGTTCCTCCATGTCTTCTCATGACTTGATAGGTCACTTCTCTTAGCACTAATTAATATTACACTGTCTGAATGTTCCCACAGTTTATTTATCCATTCACCTGCTGAAGGACAACTTGGTTGCTTTCAAGTTTTGGCAACTGTGAATAAAGCTCATATAAACATCCACGTGCAGGTTTTTGTGTGTACATAAGTTTTCAACTCCTTTGGGTAAGTACCAAGACGTGTGAGTGCTGGAATCATATGGTAAGGGTATGTTTAGCTTTGTAAGAAACTGCCAAACTGTCTTGCAATGTGGCTGTACCATTCTGCATTCCCACCAGCAATGAATGAGACTTCCTTTTGCTCCACATTCTTGCCAGCATTTAGTGCTATCAGTGTTCCAGATTTTGGCCATTCTAATAGGTGTGTAGTGGTATGTCATTTTGTTTTAATTTGCATTCCCCTGATGACATGTGATAGGGAGCATCTTTTCTTATTTTTATTTGCCTTCTTTGTTGAAGTGTCTGTTAACATCTTTGGCCCATTCATTAGTCAGATTACTTGTTTTCTTAAGGTTGAGTTTTAACAGTTCTTTGCACATTTTGCATAACATATCTTTGATGTGTTTTTCGCAAATATTTAATCCCAGTCTGTTGCTGATCTTCTCATTTTCTTGATATTGTCTTTTGCAGAGGAGAAATATTTAATTTTAATAAAGTCCAGCTTATTAATTACTTTTTTCAAAGATCATGTTTTGTTGTTATATCCAATGTCATCATGTAGGCTTTCTCCTGTATTTTCTTATGGGAGTTTTATAGTTTTGTGTTTTACATTTAGATCTATGATACATTTTCAGTTAATTGTTGTGAAGAGTGTTAGATCTGTGTCTAGATTCCTTTTTCTTCTTTTGCATGTGAATGTCCAGTTGTTCCAGTGACACTTGTCCAATTGACTATCTTTGCTCCCTTATATTGCCTTTGCTTCTTTGTTAAAGATCAGCTGACTATATTTATGTGGGTTTATTTCTGGGCTCTCTATTCTATTCCTCTGATCTATTTGTCTATTCTTTTGCCAATACCACACTTTCATGAATACTATAGATTTATAGTAAGTCTTGATACAATTACTTTTAACTCTTCTTATCATAACAGTTAATTTTTGCTAAAAATTGTGGCGTTATCATACAGGTAATAGAGTCTGTGTCACGTAAAGTCCAGTATACCTTTGGGTAGGTATGGCATTGACCAAATATCAGTAGAAGCATTGAAAATATCTCTTCTAGAATCATGTGGTCTAGTCCTTTCACCTTCATATATCATCATAAAAAGTACCACAAAACTTAATGACTTAACCAACAAACATTTTATTTACTCATAATTCCATGGGTCGACATTTTGAACAAGGCTCAGCTGGGTGGCTCTTCTGCTTCAGGTAATGTCGACTGAGATCAATCACTTGGCTGCATTCAGTTGGTGAATGGGCTAGGCTAATAGTCCAAGAAGTCTTCACTCATATGTCTGGTGTCCCAATACATATCTCTCTTTCTCTCTCTCTCTCTCTCTCTCTCTCTCTCTCTCTCTCTCTCCCCCCCCCTCCAAGTAATTAGCTTGAGATTACTTGCAGCATTATGGTCTCAGGGAGATTAGAAAGCTACAGTAGGAAGCTGTAGTAGCTCAGGGAGCTACTGGATTCCAAGAGGAAACAGTCTAAGAGGGAGCTGCTGATCTCTCAAAGCCCAGCCTCAGATGTTTCACAGCAACCCTTCTTCTATATTCTGTGGATTAAAATCAGTTACAGACCCAGCTCACACTCAAGGAAAGAGGAAATAGATATTACCTTCTGATAAGAGTGCAAAAAAGAATTTATAGTCATCTTTAATCCACCATAGTCATGTCTTCTAGAGATGTTGTAGTGCAATCATGGTGTTCCTTTTGACTCAACCTCATCTTCAGTAGTAATGTGGTATAGTAATTCACGGTAAAAATATCCCACAGTGGGTTTTGAATCCCCACAAAAGAAATTCTCATAAAAGCCTGCTCATTCCTGTTTACAGATTCTCAGAACTCAATTTTCTACTTGGCCTGGAGAATATCACTTTCTGACATCCAAGTTCCAAAGATGAGAGGTAATTCCGAAAGAGGAGCCAGACCTAATGAATAGGAAAATGAGATATGGAGAATGAGTAGGGTGAGGGAAGTGAGTGATGTCAAAGTCAAAGGTATGTGTCTGACCTTATGCAGCAGACATAGCTGATAACTAAGATGATAGCTGGAGACCCAGTTATCCACCAGATATGAATGATATTGCCTTGAACCTCCAATTCCACAGTCTATACAAGTCCAGTGTCCTTACAAAGACTGCTGTAATTCCTAGGGGCCTTCCATCTCCTGGCCTCCTTCATTTCCTCTCTCTGTTCCTGCTGTCCCTGCTGTGTCTGACCTGGGCATGAAACTTTTGTTGTATACACACACACACACACACACACACACACACACACATAACACATTTAGTCGCATCCTATACAAGCTTTCATAATGAAGATGGAGAGAGGTTTACACTTTAAAACAAACAGCTTTTATTGAGAACTTCAAACATCTCTTTTCTTAAAATATCCGTCGGCTCCCTCACCAATCACTATTAAATTTCCCTATCCCCTCAATTCACCTCAATTTCTCTATATTTTCCTGACTCTTCCTTCCTTCTTTCTTGTTTTTGCTTTCATTTCTTCCTCTCTTTTCTCCCTCCTCCTCCTTCCCAGGAGAGAAATAACACAATAGTTTTCTGCATCGGGAACAGATCAGATTTCTCCCACTCTCAGGTCTTGGTACCAGCCAATGCCCAGGATCCTGGCAAGGGTTGGGGAATTGGAAGAAGGATAACTAAGGCTTTCATCTGAACAAAAACAGGTGCTATTCCAATAAAGAATTACAGTACAGAAAACCTGTTCTGCTTTGAAACTCTGAAACAGAGACCCCAGAGGAATGATTGAGGGGAAGGGGAAGGTATCACACATTCATTTGTGGCTATATTGAGATTCAGGTGCCTTTCAGCCATCTAAGTGGAGAGGCCAAATATGGAGGTCCGGAGTTCTAGGTTTGAACACTAGAAATATTTGGAGGTTTATAACATCGCATCCCAAGTATAGACTACCATGTCACACAGGTTTGGAATCACTGCTGGCCCTTTCTTCTGACTTAGAAGAAATTGGATCCAAATCGCAAATACAGATAACTCAGGTGCAGAAGTAGGTGGGGTAACAAAGGGTATGATCCCATTTATTTTTTGCAGTCTCATGAAAGGACAAAAGCTTGAAGAGGAGTTGATGTAGCACCATATTCTCTCACCAAATTCTGAGATGTGGCTCAGTTTCTGTATCAGAAGTTAGAGGCTCTCTTCTCTCCCACTTAAACACATTCTCAACAAAGGTGTCACTAATGCTCTTAAGTCTCCATGTGGCTCCACAGAAAGTGGCACAGATAATGGCAGACTTGATGAATTGCCCTTTATTTGGCATATCGTATTTCAGGAAGAAGATTATCACTCTCTTAGTGGTGTGCTGCTCAGAGGGTGAGCTTAATGAAACGGCAGAATGTCAAACATTACTGTGGAGGAGAGTCAGGCATTAGGGAAAGGAAATGAGTCAGGTTTATTAGTCACTGAACAGAAAGTTGATAGCCCTTCTCTTAGAAAAGATCATTTTTGAACACCCAAAAGTTCATATTTATATAGAAATCCACCATCATTTCTCCATATACCAATCAAAGTTGGTCCATCCATACCTGCCTTTAAGGCACACTGTACAACTCTTGGGGACTCACACAAGCTTTTGTGAAGAGGAAGATCTGGAGAGAATGTTTCAAGCTCATATTTAAAATCTGACAGTCAAAGATGGTATTCTCTGAGATATCAATTCTCAGACTTTCAAACTAGATTGTTTTAGAAATGAAGCAGAATAGTTAAATAACAGCACTTCATGCTCGTCAAGACCCAAAATGCTGGTAGGCTCTTACTTTTAAGACCAGTGGGGAAAGGAAACCAAACTATAAAGATTTCTGAACCTTGGGGTTCAAGAAGCTGCTGGTCATGACATTTGTTCTTCCCCCACCTCTCCACCTATACTTTGCCTTAACTTAGAATCCACTTCTTCCTGGAGGCCTTCTGTGGCCCCCATTGGGTAAGTTGCCCCTCCTATATTCTTTTATATCACCCTGAACTTGTGCCCATCAAAGCCTCTACAATATTCTACTGTAATTACCCATTTACATTTCTGTCTCCCCCACTAAATGTCCTCCTCCAAAATAAAGACCACACTTTTCCCAGCATTGAATTTCCAGTAGTTGGCACAGTGTCTAGCACAGGTCAGTTGTGCAACGTTTGTTGGATGAAGAAGCATCTTTCGGTGGCACAATCCCTTTCAATCTTGACTGCAGCCTTGTGAAGGAGGTGAAGAAGCCGACACAGGGTGACTCAGGGGCTTGCTTTGTGACTGAATCATGACCAGATGTCCTGATTTGTGACCCACTGGTCTTTGTTCTGTACTGCATCAATACCAGTAGCATACAGTGCAACCTAGTATTCATCCTGCATTCTACTTGCTTTGTCTTCTGTACCATTAAATTACAAAGCTCAGGACTTTCAGAACACAGAAAGTTGGAGCTAAAAAGGGCCCCAGGGACTGTTTTGTCATAGTACTACCCCAGCATTTTACACAAAGGAAACCAATCCAGAGAAAAGTGCCTTGTGGCAGACCCTGGCCCAGAACTTGGTCTTATTGGTGCCTCTCCATTTTCCTACCTTTGGAAGAAAGATACAGCAGTATGATACTGGATTGGTAAATGTACTTTTTTTGCCGAATTTGAGTCTTCATCCCATCCCTATTAATGGTATGCAAACAAGTGAATTTGAGAAAAGAACATAATTTTCCATTCATCTTTCCATTTTGGTTCCACATGCCACAAATGGAGACCATTTGGTGGGGGCTGAAGAGGTGAGAATAGATCCACAATGTGCAGTTCTGCATCGCCGCTCAGCAGGGCTGTCAGTAATATCTTACTTAACATACTGTCACAAAATTTTCCTTCAGTGTCACCTCGGTCGCTACTGTAACACTCCATAAGAAATAATGCCATCTGTTAAAATACACAAGGCAGGGAAACGCAGCTGCTGTCATCGCACAAAGATGGAATTAGCCAACACTAAGCAATTACTTTCCTTTTAAATTTCACAATTAAAATTTTAGTCTTGCTTTATTTGTATCACAAAAGTCACCACAACACTGTGCCTGTTGAAGTAACAACACCGCTCTCTTGATGAAAACATAGAGGAGGAGGAGTTTAGTTGGGGATAATGGTAATTGTTACTCTGTTGCCTTTTTTATAAATATTTTTTAAATTCCATTGGGTGGTGTTAATTATAGGTAGCAGTACTAAGAATAATGGATTTGCTTATAGCGTTCACATTTAGGCTCTCCTAGTACTCAATTAAGGAAAAAAAACCTCATAAAGTGAGGTTTATAGCTGATGGAATGATCATTATGCTACATATCCAAGATCTTATTTTATTTTCTCCTTGGTAGTAGAAGATTTACTGAAGAAGGAAAGGACCCAGATCATAAGGAGACAGGTTTCTAATTTGAACAGAAATGAAATTCTGCATCTCAGCTTTTATTCCATTCATTGGAAGGAAGCAGATTGCTGGCTAAATAACAGAAGGATGGACCTATTCAGAGCTTAACTGCTTCAAAAAGCTGTAAGAGATCAACAATTGCCTTGGCCATACTCCATTATGAGGGTGTCAGCAAGCTGGTGTTTCTCTCTTTGATGCATTTTTTAGCATGGGAATTGTATACTATATTTTCTGGGAACAGAGGAATAGGCAAAACCTGTCTCAACTGTTTTTCTGATGGCAAATTCTCTTGCAGATTACAACAAAATCAATGACTTTAATAAAGGGTTAAATTCCCAGGGTTTTTTTTCCCAACTTCTGACCAGTTTATGAATATGAATCACTCAATGAGACCACATACCAGGGATGCCATGAGTGTGGAAATATCTAAATGTTTGTTACCTGGTTTTTTTTTTAATAGATAGAAAGCCTCAAATATCCACCCTTCTACAGTGTCTCTAATAACTCTTTAACTTTCAGTTGAGTTTCTGTCTGGAGATGGTATTTGGTTTTAATGACCTTTCATAGTTGTCTGGTTCATAGACAGAATGGTCCATATTCCAGTTCATAGATAGAATGACTCTCAAACTACATGGTAAAAACACTTAGATCCACCCTAGAATAAGTCCATTCTAAACTCTGCAGTTTAGAGACAAGGCCTTTCGAATAACTGATTATTAAATACATACACTTGGCACTTTAACCACAAAGTATCTTATAAAATTAGTTATTTTTAAAATATGTATAGAGCTTGACCTCCCAAACACTGAAAACTCCTTCAGGACTAAGATCATACCTTCTCTTTTTGGATGTCTCGCCAGTTACAGCACAGTGTCATCAGAAAGTTAGGCTCAACTTGTATGGACTAATGAGCTTCAGACTTTAAAACCTGGAATGTTTCCATTTTAGAATTATATGTGTAAGTGTGCTATTGTGATTATTTATACACATTGGGTTTTGTCCACAGTTCCTGGCTCTTAACTCTCATAGCCCTTATTTCGGTATTATGTTATAATGTTGGGGCACTTTAGTCCTCAGAAGAAGGCCTCAGGAAACAGAATCTCTCTCTCCGACCTTCTCCTGCCCTCCTTTCTTCTGTCCAAAATAGGAGTCTAATCTGATTGTGGGTCCTAAGACCCTCATTCTGGGGAGGGTTCTATGCCCTAGAGGAAGGAACACTGCACAGAGAGGCCAGGAAGAATCTGAACAGATAGGCCTTGCTGGGTTTCACGACTTAGTTTATTAGTATGAGATCATACCCTTTTTATCCAATCACATTTCTATGTGGTTGTCAATCATACCTATGTAACGAAGTCTCCATGAAAAACCCAAAGGACTGGGTTCGGAGAACTTCCAGACAAGTGGAGGTTCCTGGAGGGTGGAACGCCCAGGGAAGGCATGGAAGCTCCACTCCCCTCCCCCATGCCTCACCCTATGTATCTCTTTATCTGTGTCCTTTGTGATATTTTTTACAATAAACAGGTGAATATGGTTCCCTGAGTTCTGTGAGCTATTCCAGCAAATTAATCAAACCCAAAGAGGGGATCTTGGGAACCCCAATGGTCAAAAGTTCTGGAGGCCCAGACTTGTGATTCATGTCTGAAGCAGGGGCTGTCTTGGGTACTAAGCCCTCAACCTGTGGGATCTGATGCTATCTCCAGGTAGGTAGCGTCAGAATTGAATTGGAGGACACCCAGCTGCTGTCTGCTGCAGAATTGATTGCTTACTTGGTCATGGGGAGAAACTCCACACACACATTTGGTCACCAAAGTCTGTGTTGGTAAGTGTGGTGGTGTGAAATCAGAGGAAAAGAAATGCTTTGTTTTGTTTTTTTCTTTTCTAAACAGTTAGTCATTAGATGTCCCAGTTGCAGTAGGGCAGGGGGAGGATAGCTAACAAAATCATTCTCACAAACAAAATCTGGACAAATTCATTACTCATATACGTGGATTTTGCCTGGCTCTATTGACCAAAATCTTAACAAATGCAATGATGTCTGATGTATTATTATATGGAGAAAACTCAGTTTTATCACAGACTGTAAGACTCTTGAGATCCTTGAATACAAAGGGCCCTATTTAGAAAGAAACTATAATCTGTAAATATAATTCACAATCAAGGCTCTCAAAGTCACAAAATAGCAATAACTACATCTCTGATTACTAATTGAATCAGGCATTTCCAATACTCCAGTGAAGGCCAACCAGACAGAGGAAGCCCCTGGGCCATGCTTGTCTGCATTTTACACCATAAGACACTTGTCCAGACAGTCTTCGGTTCTAAAAGATGCTGTTTCTGTTTGGAGAATAATTTATGAAAAGAGGAAAGATGATTTTCTAGGCATTGTACCAATCTATTCCTTCAACTGCAGTAATATGTGTAGTTTAACATGAATAGCATGCATTAATAATGATCTCCTTTGCATCTTACCCAGCCAGGGAGAGATCTAAAGCCAGTTTTCAGTTACCATGTTGAGATCCTGTGTTATATCACCCTTTCTTCTCTGAGCTAAGCTTAAAAGAATGCACATCAATTATGAAAGTACACAGTTAAGAAGCTAAAAGGAAAGTAAAGATAATTTTTCCCCATGCAATATATAAGAAAGGATCTTATGAGTCTCAGAGAGGAAAACATACACACAATCTGTTCAAACCACCTAATTTCTCATTATATTCCCCATTTGCCCATCCCTTACTAGTTCTTCATTTTTTAAACAATCCCTTGACTTTCCTACCTTCCTCCTGTTGTTCTCTTTTGGGTCCCATAGACTTACTATGTATCCACACCAAGACTCAAGTTCTCACAGACATTTGGCATAATCATTTCACATAACATATGAACATTGCTCAAAGTAGCACATGGGGAAAAAACATATACAAACCTTTTTTCCTGCATTAAAAGCAATAAGTGGGGAAAAATATCTCTAAGTGTGAAAGAAATGAACTAAAATCTTGCCCACTTTAGAATTTAGATTTTCTCAACTGCAATTGCTGTTTTTTTTTTCCATTCCATCTATTTCCCCTAAGAATGGATAGCTTCATCTAAGTTAAAAAGTATAAAAGAATGAGCTTAAACGTGGGTGGAAGGAATTCAAGACTAGTTTTAGTTTTGCCTCTGTGCCCAGGTGTGAAATAAAGTGGTAAACAGACTGGCTGAAGACGTTAGTGTTAGCTTGAGTCTCACCTACTCCTACACATGCGCACATACCAGATGGCTCCATGGCAGTCAGGAGGTTTGAAATGAAGCAATCATTTCTTCTGCAGCTGGAATACACAGGATGGCCCAGTTAAATAAGATGTACGTTTATTTAAATGGATCCCATATAAAAGAATTAGATCTCAGTAAACATGTGTTTTTTCTTTCTTCAAGTTCCTAAAAAGTTGCAAACCTAGTGAACAACATTCCCACTCCATCCCAGCCAAATCACTTTCAGTACCAAATTTAGGTATATGTCACTTGAATATGCATGTGACAATTTCTTTATACTCCTTAATATTTATGTGGCTTCTTAAGTCAGATTTGAAAATCAACATGTCATCAAATGTTTGTCCCACACTATCCTGTTTACAGTAGAGCAGCCAGTTCATCAGAGTCTATGTGAAGGTTTTAAAAAATTCCAATCTATGATCAATTGCTCTAGCAGCTCCTCAGTATTTAAGCAATCCCCCCTCAACTTTATCTCAATCTGACTTTTTCTAAAAATGTATTGGGTTTTATCCTGTGCACATAATAATGATAACCATATTTATGTAATGTTTTAAATTTCTTATTGAGTGATTCAGCCACTGAAAACTATTATCCATGTAGGCCCATTTATTCCACCTGAGATTCCTGAAAGAACACAAAACATAGCAATAACTTAATTCACATACGATCTGCCCAACTAATTTTCCCATTTGTATAAGATATGAGGAGCCTTAAAACTCAGGTAAACAAATAAGATCTTCACCCTAGAAATAGAGTATACCATTATGCTCCACAGCTCTTTGCAGAGCCAAGTCTGTTTAACCCAAATATCCATTCCATGATCATGTATTAGAATAGCTAGTTCATTATATTATAAATCTGGACACATTATTTTGAAGGCCAAGTCTTAAATATGTCACTTTAGAACTCAGGTAATATCCAGAACGTTTTACTATAAAATGAACTTTTTCCCAGCCTATGATTTGTGTAACCACATTCATTATTTTCCCTACTAGAAATCACTGAAGTAGCCATTAACTCAAATTTTTGTGTTTTTTTTTCGTTCAATTATCCATAAAAATATTACTGTGAAAATTTGCAGGAGTTGCATCAACAAAAGATACTGCCTCTACAGAGAAGTTTAGATTAACATTAGGACTTAACGATGATCTGTTTCTATGGCTACGTTTTAAACGCAAAATAAATAATGGTTTCATACTGCAAGAAATAAAGAGCCTCAAGCAACATACAAGGTGAATCTAGAAAGTTGAAAAAGTCAATCTTGATCCGTCAACTCAACAGACAAAACAGTGTCACAGAGGCAGGGGCAGGGAGAGGTACAATGGAGAGAGCAGTTTGAACACCCTTGGAGAGTAGCACTGGCCTGATCCACACTAAATGTAACTGTGCTGAAGAAGGCTGGTCAGAGACATATAAAGACTTATCCCCATATGGAAGTCCATGAAAGTTTCCCATGTCTGGTTTTGGATATTTATTAATAATTTCTTAGTTTCTACGTGGCAAATTTATTTTTTAATTTGGCCAAGTCCTAAGAAGATATTTAAAGGTTAGTACCTAGTTCGGTGTGGTTGTGGGAAAATAAAATTAGGAAGTGGGCTTCAAAGATAAATGACCCTGGTGTCCCAGGTCCTCCAGCACATCGTACCTGGACGCACCATGTCTGCGGGTCCATCTCGTGCTATCTCTACCAACCAGAGAGAACCCAGCCCGAGGAACAGAGCCACGTGCGCATCTCTCAGGATGTTTTCCCCTCCAGGGAAAACAAACAAATCTCCTTCTTTTCATTTGTCACCATTTTTTTTTAAATTATCTTTCAAAACCAAACCCTTTAAACATCCAGATAATCAAGGGTATTAAGCGAAAACCTCAGACACATCGTTAACTTCCAAGACTCCATCAGAAGCACCTCTCATTTACTCTCACTTTGTCGACTGGAAAGCTATAATATGATGTGCGACTTGGTTCCCATGGTGAGCTGCAGTGTGACACAGGACAGATGCATGCTGAGCCCTCAGCTTCCTATTCTTCGACATCCCCTTTCACTGTGGGCAGCACTGACAGCTCTGAAAGAACGTTCAGGTTCTATCCTCCTCTGAACAACTGAGGAAAGCTCTTTCCAGAAGTCCTAATGAGAAAATACAAGAGAAGGTTGGGCCAGCAAGAACACTGCACAGCCTCTCTATAAACACAGCCACACAAAAGAACCTTGGAAGCATTCCCCACACACCAAAAGAGTAAAACGAAAAAAAAAAAAAAATCAGATCCTTGGCTATCCTTGTGCAGTTGCTATCTTCACTTACCTCTACTTTTACTAGCATTGTCAAGGTACCTGTGTCACCTGTTGGCAATTGATTTTAGGACTGATTCTGTCCAGGTTCACTTTCTGAACTTCCCTGGATACAATGAAGCAGGTGTTTCACACAATACTGTCTAATACAGTAGGTGCCTAGAACTACATTAAAAATACAACAAAAGAAGTACGCTCTGGACGATTGCTTTCCTTCCTACCATGAAGACAGAGTTTATTTTAAATTGACTGATACATGCTCATTTTAAGTTCCTTTTTTTCCAACTAGTACAAACAGAAATATTAGAAATATGTGACTTTGACAAATGCATATTTTGTTCACAGTCATTGATTACCAGGGGTGGGGGGGGGTGTCTGTTGAGATTGGTGGTTATATTTGATCCTCCAAAGTACAGGAGTGGGATCAGACAAAACACTCACAGCAAAGAATCCCAAAGAATATGACTTTCTTTTGCAGCATAGCAAGATTAACCTGTTTCACACAATAGCGTTGGCCATCACACTGGGGAGAGGAACATGATTTTTGCTTGCCCTTAGGAAAACAGGTGAAAAATATATGGCTTATAAAACAAAGCAGTCTAGAAATGGGGGATATTTATAAGAATTATTTCATATTCTTAATTTGGCAACCAAAGCAACATAATGAGCAATTTAGTTTTAGGCTGCAGAATGCAACAAAAAAAGAAAGAAAGAAAGATAAATGGTAGAAGGAGACACAGGAAAAGCAGTTTTAATAAAGTGAGAAAGAGGGAGAGGGAATGGGGAAAGGGCAGCTTCCTCTCAATCTCTCCTTCTATCACCTTCCAGAGACAGAGGAAGTCAATTATGTACCACAGCATCTTCTCACGCGGTTCGATTCCCAGGCTGACCTTCTTTGAACACACTTCCCTGCAGGATGTCTTGACAAGTTGCCCTGCACATCAGCAGAGAAAACTTTCACTACCTGTAGATCTACAGAAGCTCATTAAAAACACACCGAATGTGGCACTGGGCTGTAAATTACTTTAAAACTCCCAGATTTTTCTCTTCTTTCTCAGATTGTACAGATCAATTATTAAGCTTTGCCACAGAAAAGTGAGTCCATAATATCTGTTAATATATCACAGCTTTTCCAAGCTGCCAGTCATCATTCACCACAAGGAAAACAGATTTTATGACCACACTAAACCAAGTCTAGGGAGGAAGGAAGGAAGGAAGGAAGGAAGGAAGGAAGGAAGGAAGGAAGGAAGGAAGGAAGGAAGGAAGGAGAAAAAACTATTTACAAGGTAAACAAAGAAAACTGTAACAGCAGTTAACAAGCTAACATTTACTGCACTAATTAACATCTCCTAGAGGGCCTGAATATGTGTTTATATCTGTTAAAGCCTGCCTGATATGACAAAAAAGATACCTACTTATCTTACATCAAAACCATTTCTTTCCTGTTTCTCTTCCTCCCTTACTGTAGTGAACACATGAGAGCACATGAAGGAAGGTAGAATAATTCATTATTTTGTCTCCTACTGCTTTGTATGTTCAACATTTTTTGAATAAATACGAAGTCATAAATTAGCTTGTAGCAAAACAGAATTAATTGAATGTCTTAAGTAGGATCATCAAACCAAGGTTTGAGTCAATTTATCTGCCTAAGATTTCACTAATGTAGTTTCAGCTCATTAGGGTGAGAGTTGATGCTAGAGATGGGACATTATTAGACATACAAAAGTAAAATATAAGATCAGAAAACTGTGATTTCCTCCGTTTCTGCAAGAGAATTTCTTAAAGGCTATCTAATGAGTGCTATAATCATAAAACAACTGCCCTCTGAACAATAATCTGTGATTGAAAAAATGAAGATGTTTTCATAGACTCTGAAGATATTTACACACATACTGACACTGAGAAGCCTACGCCCTTCATTCTCTCAAAGATCCTTGCCAGAAAACGTCTTAGAATCATTGCATGGAAGAGCAATTGTGTGTGTGTGTGTGAGAGAGAGAGAGAGACAGAGACAGAGACAGAGAGAGAGAGAGAGAGAGAGAGCTGTATGGAACAGCAATGTACACTATATCCGTGTATGTTATACATAAATATAAAGAGGCATTATTCTGATTATTTTCTTGGAATAAATTTTTCACGCATCAAAGTGAAACAAAAATAATTGTACACAACAAGAAAGAAACAGCAGCAAGCTTGTGCAGGAAGATTTTCCCTGCATTTCCAGTAGCAGAATCAATAATAACCTATATTCTTTCAGCAAAAAGGCTTCCCCACAGGAGAACTAATGACAGTCACTGAGTATTCTTCCTGACCCAGGTCAGGCAACAGTTGCACGAGTGTGCATTTCTGCTCTGTCCCCATCGAGTGGGCTCTTTCCTCATGGACATGATAACAAGATCTTGGAACTCCTCATACAACTGCTGGTAATAAGTAACAATAAATTAAGAAAAAACTAAATGTTATATTAAGGCTTATATAATACTAGTTGGTCCCCAAAACACTAAGTTTATGAGTAGATATTTCCTTCAATTAATTCAAATATGAAAGAATTCATATAAATGGAGCAACAAATTATCGAGGCTGTACAACTGGAATAAAATAACCAGAATAGGTAAAGGTATGGCTTAGTAGAAAAATGAAGTCACTTACTAGATGTAAGTGACTTCACTGGTCAAATTATGCAACCTCTAAGCTTCAATGTCTTGCTCTGTTAAATCCAGAAAATAGTAGCATCCTAATATAGATTTGTTGTGAGGATTAAAATATATGTTGTATTCAAAGCACTTAACACAATGTCTGGCACAAAGTAAGCACTTGATACATATCAGCTGCACTATTTGTATTATTCACTGGATAATTTCTCAACTCTCATTTAATTTCTCAACTCTCATTTCACATACCCTACAGTGGCATATTGGAGTAGATGTTAAATATTCCCAGTAACTTTGAACACACACACACACGTGCATGTTCTTCGTTATATTTTTTAAAACTTAACTGGTTTATTAAATCAGATTTATAAAACTAAACTAGATACCTTTCATTTCTCTTCTGCTGGTGCTAAAAAAACAATGACTAAAGCAACTCCATGGACAGAGATCTGTGACATGTCTGACTTCACACCACATATACTGTGCACAGACTCAGACATTCATAAGGTTAGCATGTTTAATTTTGTGGTGTCATTCAAAAAGAAACTATATGCATGTGTAAATTCCTATATTTTGAAGGGCATAATACCATCCATAAGTATGGAATAGTATGTAAAACTATCCCTTTGTATTTTACTGTGGTACCCCTTAAAACTATGTTTTCATAATTTTCATATTTCCAGTTGACTTAAAATTATAATTAGTGTGAATTTCCAAAGTTTACACTCTAATAAGGGAAAGAGTGTTGCTATTTGCCAGAATTAGAGATGACCTTGCCCAGATGGGGGGAAACAAAAGGTTGTTTATTTGGGGTGAATTTACATTTACAGCCAGCTAAATATTCCTCTGGTGCCTCTGATGCTCCTCTCTGGTGCTATGAGAAGGCAACTTTGGTTAGTTGCTCCCACTCACATCTGAGCAGAGCTGCAATAACAGCAAATGGTCCTTGGAAATCACAATCACATTAGGCTGCTGTTCAAATAGCTTTTAGGGTTGGGATAATAGGAGGCATTCCTAATAACTGGTGACTCTGTGAGACCCTGCCCAGAAGGCCTCCAAATGACAGCACACAATTTAAATATTAATCTGGAAACAGTGGAAATGATGAGACTCCAGCTGGGGACCTTCTGGTCTGAGGGCCAGTGTTCAGGCTCCCCATTAGATGCCCCAGAGCTTCGTTGAGTTGATGAGTGAATGCCTCTACTCTTTTCACTCTTTTCCACTGCATACCTGTCTTCCACCTGATTCCCTGGAACCTCAGGTGGTTGTGTTTCTTTGCTTCCACAGAGGCTGTCTTGGAGCCAATTGAACATTCTGACATTGCTGTGATCCAACCAAACACATTTGGGCTTGACGTAGCGGAAGGATACTTTTATCATTCTGACAAGTGATAACTTTCTGAACTTTTTTCCTTCCATGTGCTACGTGGGCTTTGGGACATACTTGCCCACTTTAAGCTTCAAATGAAAGCTGGCAGATGCATGCCATGAGCAGGAGGAAAGCACTTTATTTTTTTCCTACAATAAGCAATAACTCTTAGACTAATAACTCAACACAAGTTAAATAGCTAAAGGGGACACTAGTGGGACCCTGTCAGCATGGAAAGGAACAGCTGGCCATGCGAGTAATCATTGCTTGTCATTACTTGGAAAGTTCACTCCCAATTCTACTACCAACTTGTATTTCCTGAGAGTTTAGGCAGTAACCAATGACAGATGAGAAAGTATCACAACAGGACATCGGAGGCAGAACTCTAGATTTCAGTGTTTGGCAATACTAGATTGGGTTTCCAATGAGCAGGGAGGAAAAAAAATCTTACTAACTGAAATAAAATTGGGAAGAGAAATGTGAAGTCTCCTTCAATACCTCTCTCATATCTCTAACTTATTTGTAATAGGAAACTTTTTATTCCCAATGCATATCAGTGACTCCCAAGAATGGCGATTTGTCTCTCGAACTAGGAGTGTGAATCTAATGAAAGGATGAACATTTACACCTATATTCCTGGAATACTCAGAGTGCAAACTCAACTGCTTCCACTGGGCTCCATTAGGAAACCTATTTCAGTACCCCAATACACTCGGCAGCAGAATTAGAAAGTTGTTTTGTTTTGTTTTGTTTTTTAAACCACACACAGGAGCAAATTTCTGCAAGGTGGAAATGGGAATAAAAACTAGTGTTTTGGAATTTTTTCTTTGCAGATAGTCATCAAATGAGGTACAATATTTGCTAACAGAGGGTAATTTGAATTATCCATGGATAGTTCAAAAACACAAAGAGTTCATTACCCAGATATCTCTATTTAAAATAGATTTGCTTTTGTTCATCAGTGCAGTGCACATGGCTGGGAAATGGCAAAGTGCCAGAATGAAACTGCTCCTAATTTTCAGAGGAGGCCACCAGCTAATTACACAGTCTGCAGGTGTGAAGAGAGAAACTCAAAGTAATCAATAGCAGTAATTAATCTGCTAGACTGGAGCTAAAGAGCTAACAGCTGGACATCAGAAATGGACACATGCAACAAGATCAGCAATAATTACCTCTTTAAATATTGAATTTCCATAGCAACAATTAGGCATATAAATAAAGGCTGGAAACCAAGGCTTTGAGGCATGACATTGCATGGCAAACACAACATTTCCAAAATCAACCCTTTTAATAAAACACCAACAATATGCTTGGGCTGGGTCGACCAATTTCCAGGGTCGAAAGAAACTGAATATAGCTCCTTCAGCCTCAGCTTTCTTGGCAGGCTGTCATTGGCTATCAGAGCTCTGAGCGACAAAGATGGCCCCAGAAGTTTGCTTTGGGCAAGACAACAATGCCTTCCCTAGTACAGCAGAGCTACCAGCTCTAAGACACATTTCCTCTCAACTGGGAAATATGTTCCTTTTTTAAGAATCATGAAATCTATAAACAAAATTCCTAATTAACGTGCTAAAACCGTTAGTCTTCAAGAAAGCAATTGAGCAGTATTTTGGGCCTTTTCAGGAGCAATATTACAAATGAGAGACCCACTATAACACTTCTGTAACATTTTTTTGCTTTGTGGAAAGAATAAATAAAACTTTTCATTAGTGGATTTTGTATTATTTTTTAGGTGATGGGAAAGGGAAGGTTCATTGTTATTGAATGTAAGCAAAGTACCTGGCACTATGCTAACACACTTTATGTTCTTCATCCATTGAATCTAACAATATTGTGGTTTGATGAAGCAAAATAGCATAGGTAGACTAAAGACTTGCCACAATCCCATATTCAATAGATAGGAAATGGAGGGTGGTCATTTGAACTTGATCTGGGGAGTTTTTAATATATTTCAGTAATGCACTCAGAAGTCTTCAGGAAGGGAATCTGCTCTCTAAAACACTGCAAAATTACTGCTATGATTTGAAATGCAATTTAAATTTTGCTGCTTATGTTCTATCATTGTTACAAAAAAATCAATGATGGGCTAGATGACTCAATAGATATTTGTTTGATTTTCTTTCTTTTTAGGTGTATTGGTTTTGATTTTAGTTCACAACTTCTTTCATGTTCCTTATTCAAACAAATAAGTATTCCATAGGGAAAAAAAAGTAATGAACAATGATTACTGGTCGTTTACTCACACAGAATCGATGGCAAAGTAACTGGTATATGGAGTCAGCCAGACACATTGTATCTTAATTATTTTCAAAATAGGGCAGTTTTTGTTGAGATCCTATTCTTTCTGACAAGTACGGAGCAAGGCACTTTTCATGCATTATCTCATTTAATTCTTATGACAATACTATCAACTATATAATATAACATCCATTCATACTTGAGAAAAATGAGGTTAAGCAATGAGAAAAACGAGCGGTTTAAGCAATATTCCCCATGGACCCGTAAGTCAGTACAAGCTTCCTTGAATTAAGACTTAGAGTCAGTCTATACTTTTTCTACTTCCATGCTAGACCCCCTTATGTTGTCACTTTAAAAAAGCATTAACTCCTACAACACCAGTACTGGTATTTTTCTGTCCATCTAGGCAGTGGCAGCATTTTGCTAAAGAGCATGTGGTTAAGAGCTTATAAACATAGGATTTGAATTCCAGTTCTACCAATAATGATGTTTTTTCAAGCTCTCTGTAAGATGGCTATAATGATAGAACCTGCCTAATGTCATTAAGGACAAAAAGAGTGTGAGTCTGTTAAGCAATGAGCACAGGACTGGCATAGGAGAAGCTCTTACCGGCGTGGTCACTTCTGTCTTTCTAACCCTCCTGTCTCATCCCTGTACCCTTTATTCCAATCGCTCCTTTTTTATTTCCTCCACCTCTAACCCTTATTCTTGCAGTGATGCCTTCTCATCTCCCCATCCCTGGCAGCTCTAGCACATTGCCAACATGAACAAGGGA
>NW_012144300.1:800660-801317 GCF_000956105.1 Propithecus coquereli
AATAGATTTTATTTTTTTAGAGCAATTTCAGGTTTACTGTGAGGTTTTGCTGTGAGCCGAAAAAGTATACTTTTTCAAGTATTAATCTATGCCCTCGCTAATAAGTTCATTATTTTACCAAGCTGATTGAACATGCTATTTTGTGCCTTCTCTGAGACATTTAATTGGAAAACTGAGAAAACAAAAGAATACTATTCTGAGTAAGGAAACCAGTTTTATATTGTCTCACTCTTAGTTAAGTCTTCAAAGTACAAAATTTTGCTGGATTGAGGAAACTTCTATAAACAACAAACCTATGAATGCCTCATTTTAAATACCATTCTGGTTTTAAAAGCACAGGTCATTCCTTTATAAAAAAAAGTCTCATTAATTTGTACTAATTCACTAATTTCAAATTTGTAACTGAATAGGCTCTTTCCTAAAGTTTAAACTTTAAATTATCATTGGGAAAAGATAAGTAAAACAATAGCATTTGGAAGGAGAATGTTTATCACCAATCTCCCCATGTCTCCATAAATAAGAGACTTCTACTCCACTGCCCAACAGGGAGTAGTTTGAGAAGAACCCGTTATATCTCTCTGTCCTCATTTGTTCTTCTATATGAAAGAAGCAATTCAACTGACAAAAGAGTCAAGGGAGAGAGACAGAGACAGAGAT
>NW_012144300.1:804332-841553 GCF_000956105.1 Propithecus coquereli
TGAAATAAAAAAAAAAAAACATTTGAAAGCAAATAATGCATTTGGAATATCTCCTCGTGGGAAACCCTATCTAGTATTTACCAACATATTTTGGAGGACCAAAGTAGATCATAATAATACAGAATGCCATTTGATCTGAATAAGACACTAAGAGAACCTTGTTTTCCATGGGAGTTGGTAAAGATCGCATGTTGTTAAACACCAGAGAATTCCATTTCTGAAAATAATTTCCAATCAAAGGAAAGTTGGTTTGGCTGCCATTTTAACTCCAAAAAGAAATGAACTATTGCTGGTGATTCCATACCCTGGCTGCGCATTAGACCAGAGGTGGTTAAACTACAACCATGGGCCAAATCCATGTCTTCTTCCATCTGTTTTTCGGTTGTTTTCTGCTTCTTAATTATGATCTTTTAAATTTATCTTTTATTGTGGTAAAATATACACAACAAAAACTCACCATTTAGCCTTCCTCAAATGTACAATTCAGTGGCATTAAGCACATTCACATGGTTGTGCAACCATCACCAGCATCCATCTCTAGAACTTTTTCATCATTCCAAGCCGAAATTCTGTGCCCATTAAACAATAACTCCCCATTCTTAAATATTGAATATGGAGTTAAGCACATTTCATCTTAATTATCATTGAAATAGAGCAGCTTTTATTGATATCCTATTCTTTCTGCCAAGTACTGAGCAAGGCACTTCTCATGCATTATCTCAACTAATTCTCATGACAATACCGTCAACTATATAATGTAATTAACATTCATGCACACTTGAGAAAAATAAGGTTAAGCAATGAGAAAAATGAGGGGTTAAGCAATATTCCCACAGACCCATATATCAGCACAAGTGTCCCTGTGTCAGGACTTAGAGTCAGTTTACACTCTCTCTACACCCATGTTAGACCCCCTTATGTTGTCACAAGGCATTACCTCCTACAACACCAGTGGTGGCCAACCACCAAAAACCATCATTCTACTTTCTCTGTCTATGAATTTGACTGTTCTAGGAACCTCATATAAGTGGAATCATGCAATATTTTTCCTTTTGCATGTGGCTTATTTTACTTAGCAATTATCTTCAAGGTTCATCCGTGTTGTGTGGTATGTGTCAGAATCTTCTTTTTTAAGACTGAGTAATATTCCATTGTATTGTTTACCACATTTTGTTTATCCATTCATGTGTTTATGGACATTTTTTTGCTTCCACCTTTTGGCTATTGTGAATAATGGTGCTATGAGTGTTGATGTACAAATTATCTGTTCAAGTACCTGCTTTCAATTATTCTGGGGTATACACTTAGTAGTGGAATTTCTAGATTATCATGCTCATTTGTTTATGTGTTGTCCATGGTTGCTTTCATGCTACCATGGCAGAGTTCAGTGGTTGTAACAAAGACCATATGGCCTGAAAAGTTTGAAATACTTACTGTCTCCCCCCTTTATAGGAAAAGCTTGCCACTCCCTCCATTAGAGTCCCCTGAGACACTTTATACAAACACAGTTTCCTGGGCATGGTCAGACACAGTGAATCAGAATCTCCAGGAGCAGGAATTACAAAGATATCATGTATATATTCTTTCAAGATGATCCTGACACAGCTAATCTTTGAGCCAGCATTTGGAGACCACTGAACTAAGAGACCTTCAGAAACTGGCGTAATGTACTCAATTGCCCTAACTGTAAGCAATTATAATATCCAATTAATCTCAGCATTTAATAAACATCTAATACATACAAAACACTTGAAAGCATGTACACTGGGAATACAACAGAAGCTAAGACATAAGCTTTATTATGTGTCTTAAAGATGAAGATGAACAGTTTGGGGATTGAAGGGAGCCCTGTTTTGAACAGACATATGATTACATTATCAGGAGGAGTTATTTTGGCAGCCTCCCTCGTATTGATCCACACAATCAGTGAGCAGAATTTCTCTGGCTCAGTAGTTGTCATCTCTCTTTAACTCAGCATCTCTCAACCTCTGACCTATTGATGGCTCCTCTATTTTTCAGTCTGCACTGTTTTTGTTTTGCTCGGCACTCTCTAAGTCTGCTCATCAATTTCACTCTCCTATCATTCTGGGGATCTTGTGTCTCTCCGTTCATCTTAACATTGGTGTGTGTTCAATTCTGAGCCACAGTGATGAAGTCCTATCCGCTCTTTTCTCCCCTTTCAGATGTTCGTTTTTCACTCTTTGTATGACCCCATACAAAACATTTGTGGTCTTGGGAGCTAAAACACATTCAACCCAAATATCATATAATAACACACACCCTATCCCACCGAAGCAATCACTTAATGAAAATCTCTTTGGATTACAAAACAAAATATTCTAGCCTAACTTAATCAAAGGCATTCTTACTTCAGATAATACTCATTACAAATTGACAGTACAACCTAATAATTTGGATTTTACTTAGATATCATTAATAAATGGACTGGAGCTATAATTGATTAGGGCTAAGATCATGGTACCAGCATATAACCAAAAACAGTAACAATTATTTTAAAAGTATATTTTAGAATGCTTCCTTTAGTCAAGTCAACAAATATCAACATGACCCCCTACTAGGCACTGAGGAGACAGAGATAAACAAAAAAAGCATAGTCCAGTAATTCTCAGCCTTTTTGAATTTGATGAGCATTTTTGAGTGTTTGAATTTTTCATATCACCCTAAAGAAGCCGAAGTTCATCCATTATACACTTGGTCGTCTTTCATAATTATGTAGATATTTGATTAGAGCTATGAATTTCCCTGATTGTGATCTCTTTTAGTATCCTGCAGAAAGTTCTTACATGTTCCCAGAAAGCATGCTATCTTTCTTGATTTGGATTTGATGTTATAATATACCTATTACAGCCAGTTGCACCCATTCTGCCCTGATTATATCAGTTCAGTTCTCGCTTATCAGACAATGCTAAACAGGTAGATACACAATGGCAGCAAATATTTTACACCTTGATTAAAAATTGTTGGCACAGTTGTCAAGGGTTTGAGAATTTAATAGAAAAAGAAACAAAATCAATGTTTAACCTCTTTTTCCCTCATGACTTAGGTTCGTTTTCTCGAACTTCAGTTATTATTCTGAAACCATCAAATGCTTTTGTAATACTGAAGACCATCTCCAATGGCCCTGATTTCTTGCATTTTTTACAATCTTTTCACTCATGCCCTGATGAGCTGCTATCCATATTTCCCTTCGGACACAGTGATGTAGTGGAAAGAACATGGGCTTGGAGGTCAACAGACCTGGTTCCAAAGCTAGCTTATCACTAATTAGCTGCATAATCTTGAGCAACTTCATCAAATTCTCCAAGCCTCAGTCACCTCACCTGTAAAATGTGGGTATTAATACTTCCTTTGAGAATTTTTTAAGAATAGAAGATTAGGATTTAAGCTATAAAATAGAGTTATGTATAAACCCTCAATAAAAAACAGCTATTACCATTCTTTTTATGATTAGTCTTAAATTACTACATCAGTCTCCTCTCTAATCACCCTACCTCCTGTCCTGTTCCATTCTGCAGTTGACCCTGTTTATTTCAAATCATTATCAACACTGCTACAAGTGTGGCTTTTCTATAGTAGGATCCTGCTTTATTTCCTCCCTGCCAAAATTCGTTCAATGGCTCACTAACATTTTATTCCCGAATATAGCCTCACTTGCAGTTCCCTGAGAGGAACTGTATTAACTTACCATTGCTGCTATAACAAATTACCATGAACTTAGTGGCTTTAAAATAATGCAAATATATTATCCCACAGTTCTGGAGGTCAGAAGTCTATAATCAAGGTGTCAGCAGGGCTGTGTTCCTTCTGGAGGCTCTAGAGGAGCACCTGTTATCTTACTTTCTCTAGCTTCTAGAGGCCAAGTGCATTCCTTCGCTCCTGGCCCCTTTCTCTGATTTCAAAGCCAGCAAAGTAGGATTTTCATAGCTCTCTCGGACTCTGAGATATGTCTCCCTCTTCCACGTTAAAGGATCCTTGTGATTACAATGGGTCCATCTGGATAATCATTTTCTCATTTCAAGGTCAACTGATGAATAAACTTAATTCCATCTGCAGCCTTAATGCCCCCTTCCTGTGTAACATAAAATATCCATAGATTCCAAGGATTGAGACATGGACATCTTAGGGGGTAGGCAGGACATATTCTGCCTACCACAGACCACATTCTTCCTTGCCCCTGTGTCTTCGCATGTGCTGCTCCCTCACCTGTACTTCACTCCCACATTTCTCCATCAGAGTCAGTCTCCCTTCTTTTGAAAATCAAGTATCAACTAATTCCATAAGCTTTTACACACCCTGGCCCTACGTGAATTATATTCCTCTTCTCTGTGCTTATCTTACACTCTATATATTATGCATCAATATTTCTACCATTGAAGTTATAATTATTGATTTATTTATATCAGTCACTGGATTAAAAATTCTACATGGTTAGGGCCTGGGTCATTGTTCTGACTACCAGCTCTTAGCAGGGTGTATAAATTAAAATAAGTATTCAGCAAGTGTCTGAAGAAAGAGCAAATGCACCTATGAAGGGAAAAATATAAAGCTTATAGTTGTTGCTATGGCTTTATTCTTATGGTTCTTTTGTTTTGTTTATGTGTTTTTAATTATTTCTTGATTTTTATTTGAGTTATCTTTTAGTTCAAATTATCAAATGTGTGACCACAGGTAAAGTGTTCATATAAAATATAAATTAAAGCCCCTTTAGTTCTCAACATTGGTATCACCTTGGAAATCATCAAGGGAGTTTTAAAAATTATTAAATATGATGACTTCAACTCAGCCCACAAGACTCTAATGTAATTCTGTAGTATGACTGGGCATTGACGCTTTCAAAGCTCTCCAGAGATTCCAATATGCAGCGAAGCCTGAGAATTACTAGTTTATACATAGTGCACAAAGATTTCCTATAGTAATGCTAAGAACAATATCCCATAAGAGTAAGAAGATTTGAATAACAACAATATTTGTTATTGATAAAATATACAATGGCTACTGGCAGATGGTTATTCATTGATATGCTATTTGAAAAGAAAAAACATTGTCAGTGTGAGTGCAGATTCCCTTTTCTGATAAATTCTGTACATTCTCTTAAAGAAAAGTTTTACATATTCTTATCAAGTGACTTTGTACTATGAAATAGAAATAGCGTCTACCTCTGAGGAGCTAGTTCTCCTTGCTGTGGCGTGACTGGATCATTAAAGTTTAGTGCTTAGTCCCAGAATTCTTTCTCTGGAGCTTAGCCTGGGAGGTTATTGCAGCTCACCAAAAAGAGAGGCAAGCTCCTGCCTGTGGAAGCCCTTTGAGACTTTAGGGGGGCAACACCTAATTCGTGAGGCCTCCAGACTTTTGCCAAACAATTTGATTTCCACCAATCTGTGTTACCAAACTAAAAGCATCAATAATAAGGAAAAATATAAATGAAGCTCAAAATGGTTTATGCACTATATTTTGCTGGAAGAAAGTTGTCCCGTGCTATCAATGGAATACTCATCAATGAACATTTAATATCTTCTTTCCTTCCTAACCCCGAGTGTTAATATATCGAGCTATACATCTGGGGAAGAAAACATGCTTTTCAAAGTTCACAATTATTTTGTGCCCTTAAAAGGTTAGAACAGATTTAAGAGCATAGTACTTTAGGTACTTGCCAAGATACCATTATTTTCTTTCTTGTTTCTTAGCCTAAAAAGAAAGTAACTGTAAAATATTGAAAAAATTTAGATTCCAAATGTATTTTTCTGATTATAGAGAGATATGTAGCAAATTGCATAACTACTTTCTTGTATTAGTTATCTATTTCTGGGTAACAAACTACCACAAACTTAGAGGTTCAAGACAATACATAGTTATTGTCTCACGGTTTCTGTGCACGAGGATTTGAGGCACAGCCGAGCGGGTCCTCCACTCTGGGCCTCACAAGGCTATAATCAAGGTGTCAGCTGGGGCTGTGTTCTCATCTGGAGGTTCAGCTGGGAAAGAATCCACTTCCAAGCTCACTCAGGTTGTTGGCCGAATTTATTAATATTTTCTTGCAATAAAAAAGAGGGTCCTGGCTTCTTGCTAGTTGCCAGCTGGAGGTTGCCCTCAGCAAATAGAAGCTGCCTCTAGCTTCTTGCCATGTGTATCTCCCACCATGACTGCTTACTTTCTCAAATCCAGCTGGGGGAGAGAGTTTCCAGAGCAAGACTACTAGCAAGACAGAGTTACACAATGTAACCTAATCACAAGAATAATACCCATTACCTTTGTTGCCAGAAGCAAGTCACAGCTTCCACCGGCACTCGAGGGGAGGAAATAATAAAGGATGTGAGTATCAGCAGGGAAAGATCCTAGAGTTCTGTTTGCTGCCTTCGTTCTGCCTATGACTTGTGGTCATAGGAGGTGGAGACTGAGTCAACCAATCCACCTATCCAAGATAACTGATTCTGAATAGAGCTTCTTACTTAGGCCATGGCTTCCTGATATTGGGAATATGTCTACGACTTTATGGGAGCTAAGGAAGTCTAAAGAACATAGAGTTCTGTTTGTCTTTTGCCAGGAAAGGTAAAGTACGTAAATTAGAACATATCTGGATATGCTTAAGTAAAGTGTCCTCGCATAGTCCCAGTGTAAATGAGATATTTTGTTTGTCTTTCAAGAGTTCAGTAAAAGCATTTGCATAGTATTCAAGATGGCTAATTAACTCAATAGACCACATGGAAGGATAAAGCCTTGACACAAGGTGGAACTCCAGCTGAGTGACTTAAACACAACAGGTGCTAAGGGAATAGACATTGAATTCAAATGAATCAAGACTGCATTAGGGTCCCATAGGGGATGGGTGACTTGCCCACAGTCACACTGTTAGGGCTTAGGATTTCATCTTCGTATATTTAATATCGTATGGTAGGAACCTTGTCTTTCTGTTACAGTCAGCTGTCTCCCTCCTCAGTTCCTCACATGGCCTTGTGTGTGCATGTGTGTGTGTGTGTGTGTGTGTGTGTGTGTGTATGTGTGTGTAATCCAAAAATCTTCAAAATCTGAAACTTTTTTAGCACCAACATGATGCTCAAAAGGACATGCCCACTGGAGCATTTTGGATTTTGGATTTTTGGATTAGATTCTAAAGCAGTACAATTCAAATACTCAAAAACCCAAAAATATCCAAAATTCAAAACAATTCTGGTCCCAAGCATTTTGGATAAGGGATACTCAACCTGTATATGTGTTTATCTGTGTGTGCATATGTGTGTATATATGTACAGAGATATTCAACATGTATGTGTATATATGTGTCTGTATATGCACAGGGGCACTCAACATGTATATCTTCAAAATAAACTTTCAGGCCAGGCCCAGTGGCTCATGCATGTAATCCCAGAACTTTGGGAGGCCAAGGTAGGAGGACCACTTGAGGCCAGGAGTTCAAAACCAGCCTGGACAACACAGCAAGACCTTGTCTCTACAAATAATTTCAAAATTAGCTAGGTGTGGTGGTGTGCCACTGTAGTCCCAGATACTTGGGGGACTGAGGAGGGAGGATCACTTGATCCCAGGAGGCTGCAGTGAGCTATGATCATGCCACTGCACTCCAGCCTGGGTGACAGAGCAAGACTCTACCTCTAAAAATAAATAAATAAATAAATATTAAAAAATAAATCTTCATTCCCACTTGAGATCTGGGGAACTGAACTCCATGAAAATGAAGTAATTTTCCAAAAGATACAACCTGTACATGATGAAGCCTAAATACGGATTCATATGTAAACTAGCTTTAAGCCCTAGTTTAAATTAAAGTAGTGCTCTCCCATTACACAAAGCTAACTTCCCATTTCTAGTGAGGCCTCAATAGTGATTCTAAACAGGGAACAGGTATTACAAGCTATATAAAAATTGCCTCTCCAAACATTCGTAGGAAGCTCTGTTATACAATGATTGCCCTCTTTGAGCTTCACACTGCCATAGGACATATGTGGCATGCATCAGCCCATGGATATTATGGGTGTCACATCCGCACAGTCACATATCAGACACCAGAACCACACTACAAAGAACTTGACCCAACACAATGCCCCAACACATGCACCTGAGAGATTTCACTGCCAATTGCATAAGCAGAAGTAGGAAGTGAGAAGGAAACATGTATTTGTCAGCCATTCCATTAGCCAATTCCTTTAGGGACATTAAGTTATTTTTCCACATAACAGTCTTGAGAAGTAGATGGTTCTCCAAGAATTAAGAAATCTTCTAAATAATAAGCTGTGAATATGGATTCCAACCCAAGTCTATATGATACTAAAGTCTACATACATTCTGCCCTGCCAGGTTGTCTTTGCACTGACAGAGAAGTGTGGATCTCTGGGGTCTCATTTCTGCTTTACTATTAACAGCATGACTACTGAAAATCACTTGCCTGCCATGGAACTCCAATTAGATAATCTTTAGCTCCTTTGGCTTGAATTGTAAGTTTCCATGATTCTTACTCACAGTAACTATTGAAAAGGATCGTTCATAGTAGTTAAAGCAAGAACAAAGAATTTTCTTTTTCCCTCCTTTTTAAATGATAAAAAGAGTGTGAGATCACAATTTTCTATATTTTGCTTTCCAAAAATGCAAAGCATCTCATGCAATAAATATTACATGCAATGTATTCCACAGCTACAATATAAGAAAATCTGATTTTGCATGTGCTCAAACTTGATTTTTTCAGTCAATTTCTCCTACCATATACAGCATGTGCAAGACTTGTAGAGGCCTAGTAGGCAGGGTATAGAAAAAGAGCATTTTAAATTAGACAGTATATACTATCTCTATCCTTGAGGCACTTAAAATCTAATTATAGAGTTGGCCAGGTTAAAAGTAAAAATATGTAAGTACACAAATATCTCAAAAGAAGTGTACCCATTCAAAATTTCCTGGAAATAGAAACGCTTTGTGAGAAGGCTTTAAAGAGAAAGAAAGTGGGTTCTGACTAGAATTTTGAAGAATAGAAATAAAATGGTTGAGAAAAGAGAACATCTAACTGTGGGGATGATTGGGCCAAGGTCTCGGCAGGTTTGCAGGAAAATGATACAGGTCTGAAGGTTCATCAGAAGAGATTTTAATTAAGGGACTACTTGCAAAGTTATGGACAGGATTAAGGGAACCACTGGGAAGCCATTTCAATACCTAGACTGAATAGGTAAAACGAAGACATCGTGTCATAGGGTCCAAGTGAGAGCTGGATCCTTACTAGGATCTGTGGACAGGGAGGACGTAGCTGCTGCCAGAACCATGCCAACAAAGTAGAGTGGGGTCTCTCTCTCCTTTGCCCTTCAGACTGCTGGCGTCCACCACTGGCCAAACCCAGAGGGAAACCAGTCCAGACAGAGTAGCCTCCTGGCGAATGGAGCTGGGGGGTGTGTGGGGGGATGGTAGAGAATTGGTCTGGAGGGTGAAATGGAGAAAAAGCAGCACAGGTTTATCCTTTTTTCTCTAGATGCTGAAGAAGGTTAGGAGATGTAAAAGTAAACATTAAAAAAGAATGCAATTTTCCCCAACCAGAAAGAATCTGTTCCGTGCCTCTCTCCTAGCTTTTGGTGTTTGCTGATAATTCTTGGCATCCCGTGGCTTGTACATGCATCAATACAATCTCTACTTCTGTTTTTACATAGTGTTCTCCCATGTGTCTATCTATGTCCAAATTCCCTTTTCTTATAAGGACACCAGTCATTGGACTAGGGCTCACCCTAATCCAAGTATGATTTCATCTTAACTTGCTTACATCTGCAAAGACCCTATTTCTACATTCATAGGTATTGGGGATTAGGACTTGAACATATCTTTTGAGGGTACATGATACAGCCCACAACAGAGAGAAAATACTTACCATGTACTCCTAGAACCTAAAGCCAAAGTGAATCAGAGTCAGGGGTGGAAGATTAACACAGGAAGTCAGTAGAGATGTAGGGTTGTACAGAGGCCACATGAGAGAATGAATTAGCACAGGGAATCATGAGTGATTGCACCGACCATGCTTTGCAAGGCAGAGTCTTTAATTTTAGATAAATTTGGGTTCCCAAACGAGGCATTTAGGTTCCTAAGAGGAGGTAGGGCACTAGAGCTAATAGAAGAAGGGAAGAGAGGTAAGCAAGGGATTTATATTAAGGTAGCAAAAAGTTTGACTGAAAATTGAAAGGAAATATTGGCCAAACCTTCATAAGAATTAAATACAAATATTCCAAAACAAATTATGTATATTTAATGCTATGCCAAATAGTTCACATAGAAAACCCAAACTGTATAGCTTAGTAAAAATGTGAATGTAGTTTTAATGAGTTACTGAATAAATACATTCTCATGAATTACTCTCATTTTTGAGCATACCATTTACTAGAAAATCAGTCTCAAGATAATTGTACACAAACACGAGGGGCCTAGAAAAATCCCCAGGCACTAACTTTCTAAAATTGTAGAAACTATAAATGAACAAAACTTTGTTCTTGGGATTACTTCTACTTGAAATGATTGCTTTATTCAGTCTCTGGTCTCCCTTCATTGCCTTTTGATGTCTCCACAAATCATTGACAGCTACAACATTTCTGCTGAGGCAGCACTTCCCCCCAAGTGATCTCATAATATCTGAGGGAATATTTGGAACTTTGAACACTCCTTGGTATGCAAAAGAGGACTGTATTTTCAAGTGCTTTAAACCGAAGCAATAATTGCATAAATCATGTGGCACAGAATAGGGATAAGAAATAAAATACTCCAAAGGGTTAAAATTAAAACTTAGTGCAAGAAAGCATTGCCACTTGTCTTTGGAATCTTGGGAACAAAGATTTAATGATACATTTCTTTGAATCTCTGCTGCTATACTTTCTAGACTAAGCAAAGCAGCATTCAAGGCAAAGATGCACAGACGGCTGAATGAAGGGTAAAGGGGCCAATCAACATTTGCTCCGTTGGTGGTGAAAATAGAAAGTGAAGGGTTGTCAAATAAATTTGGAATGTGTACTTGTTCTATTTCATTTAATTATTTTTCTTATTATCTTTCTTCCTCTTTCCCTCCACTCCTCTGACCAAAATATTACTCAAATTTTATACCATCTTCATAACTGGCACCAATAAGAGAATGAATCTGAAGGGTGCAAAGTAGATTGAGGAGTGGAACCCCATTCACTGGAAGGGAAACTCCTGAAAAAGATTCCAGGGAGAGTGGGAGTAGGTTTGAAATCTGGTCCTTGGCTAACTGGCTCATTATCTTTATGTGGCAGCTAAATGCACTCCTGTCTGTCTAAAGCTCATACATGTGTGAGCTGCCATATTCCTGAATCACCACCCTCAACTTTACTAATGGTAGCAGCCATGTTTTCATTCCACAGAAACATGGCAGGAAGACAACATGTCGATGTGAAAAGGAAGAAGTCCTTCAGTGTAAAAGAGATGTTCACGGTCAGTATATGGAAGAAGAGGTGTCCCACTGAGAAATGACCTCCCTACTCCAGAGAATCCTAGCAAACAATGGGGAATGGATGGTGAGATGAGGTTCATGCACAACCGAGCAGGAAATGTCAGTGAAAATGGGCGGGAAGCCTATCAGGGGAGGCTCAAAGATCTACATCCAATCTTCTAAAAAGATCCCCTTTTCTGGATTGATCTCGACATTCCTTGAAAGAGGAGCACTCTGCAGCCACTGCTCTCCTTGTTCACTCCTGTCTGTTCCTAGGCAGCTCATGATCTGTTTTCTGTCTCATCATTACGCCAAAGTGACCGGGACCTTTGGAACACCAGATTCAATAGTCTTCACTCCATCCTCCTCCTAGTCGCCCTCCCTATTTCACCTCGTCCTTCCTAACACTCTCTCCTCCTTACACTTCACTGAACATACATCATCCTCTTGGACCCCGAAGTCTCTGATTACTCCTCTATATCTCTCCATTTCTTCTCCTTACCCCACGTGAAGAAATCTCCCTCTAAAGTCATTACATTTTGCTCTTCTTTCACTCTACTTTTTCTCCCTGAGCAATGCCACCCACTCCCATGGCTTCAACCATCATCCTGTGTGTTTGACCTTCCAAAGTGTCCCTCTAGGCTCAAGTTCTCAAAGTAGCTCTAACCTGAATTTCTAACTGACTCCTATACATCTTTTGCTAAATGTTCTGGAAGCACCTCCAAAAGTATATGTGTCCAACTGAATTTACCTTCCCACCACAATCTGCAACTCCTTTAGATTTCTGTTAAAGTGCTGCCATCTGTCTCTTCCTTCTCCTTTCCCCTCTCCCAACATCCAACCAGTTGGGTCTATAAATCCTATAGTCTCCCTGCTACCATCCCCAACTGACATCTTCCCAGCTTAATCGCTGCTCACCTGGGTAGTTACCATAATCTCCTAATGACCTCCAGGCCTCCAAGTATTCCTGTTCTCATCCACCCCTTCCTTATGTCACTGACAGCACCCACCTGCTCACAAACTTTCAGTGTCCCTTCCTTGCCTCCAAGCCCAATAAAAATGCCTCAACCCAGCCTTCAAAATCCCCACAATGTTATCCCAATCTGCCTTTCTAGAATTACCTCTCATGATGGTCCCACAGGACTCTGCACTCCAGCCCCCTGCCCATCTCCTGACTATTTTTGCCTCTTCACCACTCCCTCTGTCCCAAATCTCTCTGTCCTCTCTGCCTATCAGAGCCCACACCTTCCTTGAAGGTCAACATCAGAGGTCATTTTCTTCAAGAAGCCTACCCTAACTGCACTCCCACTTAGGTTTGAAATATTTCTCTTTGAATCTCTCTCCTGTACTTTGAACCATCCGCAAGCTGTGGTAGAGTTTGTCAACTATTTTCACACGTCTTTATTTTTTTCTTTCAATATTAGATTCAAGCAGTCAGGAGGGTAGAGTCAGTGTCTTATTTATCTTTGCATCACCAGAATTTAGGCTAGTGAAAGTTTTTCTAATTGAATTGAACCTTCTTTTCCTCCACAGAAATGAAAGTTTAAGTAAATGATTTAATTCATTCACATTGTATGCCTGTATCAAAATATCACATGTACCTTACAGAAGTATACAACTATTCTGTACACATAATAATTAAAAACTAAAAATAATTTTTAAAAAAAATTGAAGGTTTTGTGGATGCCTGCCTTTGAATCGTATTTAGATTAAAAATTAGTCTCATTTCTATACATAGAAATACAATCACCCCTCTGTCTTGGAAGAGTGACTATTTTTCTACTGATCACAAAATCTAAACTAGTTACCACTTTCAAACACCTTTAAATGGGCTGGAATAAGGTAGAAAGCAATGGGGTTGCATTTTCTAAGACATATACATACATTGCTGCTCTACTACGAAATCATGGTGACACATTTTTTCCTTCTTAATTAAGAAAAAAGCCTATTTATTTGTCTACTTGAAATAATACACATGTGCATTTTAGTTGTAAAATGTTCAAGCCCCTAAAAATACAGCTCACTAAAGCACAGCATTTTTCCATTCTGTTAGGGGTTTAGGCTCACATCAATAGAAAAATTGCTGTGTTCTTTTACCAGGATATTTGAATAATCCTAAGGAAAAGCATCTATCACACTGGTGATTATTCCTCTTCCTAGAAAATTAGCTGTAAAGAACATGCTTCAGAACTTCCATCAAGACACCCTAAGATGCAGTCTTAAAATGGACAAATTTTTGCAATCACATGAATAATCTTTGCAGAAAAGAGGGGCCAGGAAGCCTCCTCTGGACCTAATTGCCCGGCTGCAATCTCATTTTCCATCACATTTTATTTAACTTTTCTTTACCTATATCACATAAATTAACTCAGCAGCCATGCAGAATAATTTTGCTTCATTTGGATCTAAATTAATGGGCATGATCACAAAGCCATGTGTACAATTTCAATGAAGATACGCTATAATTATTCTATTGTACAGGTTAGCATTTCAGCCATGTATTAATGTATTTTGAATGTGTAATGTATGATGCTTTTGTGGTTTTCTGCCATCACACCCTACTGAAAAATGGCCTCCAGTTTAAAAAAAAAATGCTAAAATAAATTATTCAACACAAAGGAAGGAAAAAAGAGAAAAAATCAGGAATAAAAAGAAACGGAAATGACAAAGGGAGAAGTATACTCACAGGAACTCATTTCCTCATATAAATTTTATTTCCAAATCGCTTCATTAAGTAATGCATTAAGTAGTGCAACAATAGATCATTTTTTTCCTTCAGCATTTAAGTGAGCGTTTTCGCAGATAGGGAACTCTGGGCATTTGAGCATATGTAAGAAATGGAGAAGAGAAATCACAAAAGAACACAGGCACTTATGTCTGCAGTCAGTCATGGGTTTTGCTGGTAAGTATCATCTTGAGACCTTGAATTATTTCTGCCCAAGCCATACAGTTCATGGATCCCTGCTCAGAGAACATTACACTCTTAGGGCAAGCAATTATATGTCTTCAGGATTAATCCCAAACAAGACAATGATTTAGAAATAGACACATTCTCTTTTGAAGAGCTTTTAGTCATAAAATTTTTTTTCTTCCCTACACTTAAGGCCTTCCAACCCCCTCTTCTCCACTCCTCTATTAAAGGTATAAAGCAGTGCTTCCACCTGCTAGCACTCACAGACCAATAACTTTAATTTTTGGCACTTATTTATAATCTGAATAGACCCATCCACACCTGCTTTCCCCTTAATTAGCTGGTTATCTAAAGGCTGCAGATTGGAGGCAGCCGGCTTCCTGAACTAAGGAAAGATCATTCTGTTGCCGATGTAAGAGAACGGGGGGTAGGGGAAGGAGAAAAGAAAAAAAAATTTCTTTTAGAGAAACTGGAGAGGAAAACATTGATACAAAAGGAGGAATCATTCATGAAGATTAAAGGAGCAAAAAAAAAAAATTTATTTTTAAAGCAACTTGAAGCCAGAAAAATGAACAGCAGCCCTAACTGACAGTGATACTGAAGTCATTTTGACTATAGAGCATCTGAAATTTTCCACAGTACCCAGCTTTCTTCCCAGTTGATAACCTACATCACACTGGCAGAGGTGAGGAACGTGATCCCAAAAGGCCCCCAGGGAGCACTCTGGCACTGACCCCACTGCTGGAATTTGCATAAGTCATTATTTCCTGTGTGTCCTCATCGGTCACATGTGGCAATAAACAAGTCTCTAAATTTCTTGTTGGCTTGAATATCCTGTTTTCATTTCATCCCCTTTCTGCAACAAGAACCGCCACTGAAACCACCCAGGAGCAGGAGGGAGAAACATAACGAAAAGAACAATGTGTTGTAAAAATTAGTCCCCTTCCCACATGACTGGAGGGTTTGAAAAGTTTCGAACTACAGTAGTTGAGTTTTAGAGCTTAGACGAAACTTAGATGGTCATGGACTTCAACTTTCTCACATTACAGATAAGAAAAGCAAGGCCTAACACGGTTAACTCATTTGTCCCCACATCACCGAGCACCGCCGAGATCAGAAATCAGGTTCAACTGCTTCTCCCGACAAATAGCTGGTGGTTTTGTAGTGAATCAACCTAACTGTACACGTTTCCCCTTCAGTCTGCACCAAAATGAAAATACATTGATTAGAAAATAAGAGCATGCCACACACTAAGACTCAGGTGGAGGTTTCTCTTTCCTTCATGGAGTTTACAAGCTCTTTATAGATGCTAAGGGCACTCAGTATAAGTTCGGAATAAATAATAGTGTACTCCCCAAGGGCCCCTTCGAGATTAGTACTAGACCAGCGTATCCGTGTGCTTCGGGTACATTGCAAGCGTGCTGCCGGACCATAGCACCTCTCTGCTTAAATCACATCAACAGCTTCCCCCGCTCTCCAGATAGATATCAGACTCCTCACCGTGTCCTAGAAGGCCTTGAAGATCCAGCTGCTGCTCACTTCACCGCCTTATCTAATGCTCAACCCCAGCAAATTGTATCTCTCAGCCGTGTTGAACTATTTACAGTTTCACAAGCACAGCACAGCCTGTTCTCTCTCACTTCTCCACTTCTCATTTCGCCTGCACTGATCTCCTATTCATCCCTCATGTTCCAGCTTTTACATCACCCCTTCCGGAAAGCTTTACATTTGACCCTCCTAAGACTTGAGTTAGTTGACTCTGCTTACCTCCACCTACTCATTACGTCACAATATTGTACTTGCCTTTCATTCGTCTGTCTCTCCCCCTGCACTGGGAGCTGGTTAAGAGACGGAACTTTCTTCCCCACCATCCAATGCCCCACAGTGCTCACCACTGTGATAGGTGCTCAAAAAACATTGTTAATTTATTTATAAATTAATATCAAGAGAGCATAAATTATAACTACGTTACTGTGAGCCCCTTTTTTCCTGGATATTTTAAAGAATTGACTGTGTGTCTTTATAAATGTATATAACAAGTGCTAAAGTCTTTTCCTTTATGTTCATAGCCCCATTGACTTTCTCAGGATCCTTTGGCCATCCTCAAATTCAATTTTTACTCACTGAAATATGGGTGTAAGCTATTGGCTAGGATCGCTCTATCATTAAAAATTTGCTACTGCACTCCAGTCTTGTAGAATTATCAGTTCAAATTATGCCCAGGAGTATAAAGAAGAGAGTGATGAGGGGTTGAATTCTGGAGTCTGACTACCTGAATTGAGCCCACGCTCTGCTCCTTAACGTAACCTCAAGCAGGTTGCTTCCCTCACACTATGTCTCAATCTCCTCCTCTGTATAATGAGATACCATCAGTACCTACTTCACACAGTCATTGGAGAATTAAATTAGTTATTATATGTAAAAATTCTAATCTGGCACATAATAGTCGTTCAATACTGGCTTAACATTTTTGTTATCACAATCATTATCCCTAAGCACTTTACATAATATGAGATATATATATATATATGTCTCATTTAATCCTCACAACTATTCAATAAGGAAGTTATCATTGCCATTACAAATGCATACATCATGAAACATTGTCATGTCATTATGTAATACCTGATGTTGTAAAATTAATATCTACAAATGTCAATATTCTACTATCTAACCTTCCCCACCTCACCTCCACCTTCTAAAAACAAGCTGTCCTGAAACATCCTTGCTCTGTTGATGTTAATGGGATAATCCCAGTTACCTGCAAACACAAACCCCTGGAATTATCTTTGATTTGCTGCTCCCCTGGAACACCCAGCCAATCCTCTTCCATAAGAACTCTTGCTTCCACCATATCCTACTCTCAAAATAAAGTAAACCCTCTTTATTCCAGTCTCTTCCTCTCAAAATTAGATGGCTATACACTTAATAATGTTTATTTTTTAGTTTTAAAAACACATAAATTTCTTAGAAATAGAGCTGTACCTTCGGGTATGAAATTCATAAAAGCTTAAGCCACAGACTTCTTTCAATTTCTGCATCCTCTCTGCAAATCCAGTTTTAAAAAAGAAAAAAGAACCAGAAAAATAATTCTGTTCCAATGGTGCCACACCAACTACATCATGTAGAAAGAGCTTTTAAAATAACTCAACTGGTCTGATGAGGAAGATAAATTCCATACCAATCCAATGTCTCAACTTTCCTAGGGACTTATTTGTGCTTTTTTTTTAAGGATAGTTAAGCAAGAGGGGTTGCTAACTTCTTTAGATGAATGAACTTCCTTCCCACAACTTGATTTTCATTGTGCTGATACCTTTTGTAAGACCAATTATGCTCTGAGATATCAATAAACCTTTTTTTTCTCTGCAGTTCTTAGAAAACAACAAACGAAGAGACAGATTGATCTCAAATCTTCTTATGGGTTTATCCATCTCCGTTTGGCTGAGACTAACCTCCATTTAGACTTTTCTGGTTCTTGTGACCTCTTGGTCATGACAAAATGAGAAAGGACACAGTTCCACAGCTCAAAAGCTGAAGAGCATTCTAGGGACTAATGTCTGAACTCACAAATTCAGGACAGCCTTGAAGTTTAAATTGTGATCATAGCCCAACTGGATGTCCAATCTGGTAGACCAAATCCTATGTTATCTTCTTGGAAAGTATCTCAGAGCCAGAGATGTATCTCTACATCATTCTCATATCAAACAATGCATCACACATGAGATGTCTCTAAGGTCTGCAGGCACCAAACATACAATTCAGAAAGTGCCCATTCACTTCGTAAATCGTAAAATGAAGCACAGGTTTTGAAAGATAGCCCTGTCTATCACAGGGACCTCCCTAAGTCCCTCCTGTACCTGTGTTTAGAGAGTAACATCTCCTTCGGTTAATAATGCCACCTTGAATCTCTATAACTCCTCTCCACTCATGACTCAGAATACTTTTACAAGTATGATTTTATTTATTCTTGAAACATATCTGTGATTTGAGAATAAATTGTGAAAACTTTGAAACCATGGGGTGAATCAAAACTATTTCCCCAAGATTTGAGATTTAAGGTAAGTGAGAGAGAAGAAATGAAAATTTTGGAGGAAACAAAAATAGATATAGCTTTGCATTTAAGGAGACCCTTTAAAATAAATATTTTACTTGAAGATATAAGCTACTTGTAAAATTATCATGACTGATATATTAAATTTTTAAGATAATGTAATCAAATCATAATTATAAAACAGTTATTGATATTATTTACACTTTCTGAGTTAAGCCAATATTTAAGTAGACAAAACCCTGCTAACAGAAGAAATGGATCACCCAATTTTAAAGAGAGAGAAAAGTGTAAGATGGTTGGTTTTTTGGACTTAGTGTTAACCTCTTAAAAATGTTTCATCTTTACATAATTCACCGGGGGGGTGGGAAGGGAAGACCGGGAAACCTCCCTGGATATGCCATCTTGCCATATGTAACCTTTAAAATCATCTCATATTCTGGGCTATCATCTTCAGTGGTCTTGGCGTCCTCTAATGTTCCCTTCTTATTCTCTTCATGGGCTTTTGAAAACTGGTTGACCCAGTTTTGATGGTTGATGCAGACTTAGACAAGTGTCTTTCACAGCTTTCTAATCTGTAATATTTCTAAATCCAGACAAATTTCTTTCATGTTGCAGAAGATAAGACTAAGAACCAGAAATAAGCAAGCGCGGGGACTCAAGACTGAGTCATGTAGGGCACTTGTTGCAGCAAGCCATGGCTTGATAAACTCTGAGGCTACATCCCTTGACCAAAAGCCTGACTGTGAGTTTTATTTTGTAATGGGATGATGGAATACTCACACTGCCACCTCTGAGGTTTCATTTCAAACCTAGTCAAATAAGGTAGCAGCCTATTGTCCCATTTCTATTTCTGAAAAGTCGGTGTTACTACAGCTGTGCCGGGTCTTTCCTGACAGCCCCATCCAAATCCAATGTGCCCTCTTCCCCACTGTGTGCCCTGGGAGGCTGGCCTGCACAGATTACCACATCAGCAAACTTCTTACACTCTGGAGGCCAGTTATATTCTCCAGCAAGAGAGCCCACTAGAGACCGGGAAATCAGAGAGAGGAAAAGATGGAAATCAAGTATGCATTCACCCAGCTCCCTCTCTGCAGTGCCACCAGAGGCTGGCTTTGTCTCCAGACTGAAGGCCACAGCTCTTGTCAAGCAGCCCTCTCCATGTAGTTCTCTCTCTTTCAGGACTCTGGGAACTCCTCCTCTCAATCATTCCAGATTGTACATTGCCATTTCTCCACAATCCGAACACACTGCTGTAAATTGTTCCGTTGTGAAAATTCATTCAAATTACCCAATTTCCTTCTAAGACCTTAGCTAACACATGGACTGTATTCAACTACCACTCTGAGAACAAATCAAGAAGCGGAGGACATAGCTACAGATACAAAGTCAACTAAACGAAATCGACATAGAAAGCACAGAATCCTAGCTTGAGAAAATAGAGTGCAATGATTTCTGGAAGCTAGAAAGTGTCCAGCTCATTTTTCAAATGTGGGACTGCATTGCTTGTTTTTAGAATAGAAAGAATGATATGATATATTCCTACAAATAATATACAAAATAATTCTAAATAAATGTCTTTAGAAACAATTTAGTAGTAATAAATTTCAGGTAGGAAAATGTAAAAGATTTGTCCTAACAGTGATTTTTATAATTCTAGAATATTTTCCTCATCTACTACTACAGTACTGTAAAATATTTCAGGGAAAAACATAGAAGAAATCCTGCAGTTTTCCCTCCACTCCTTGCCCTTTACATATATATATGCCTTACATATATATATATGCCTTCATGTTTCTAAATGGGCAGAGACACTTTTAATCCTATTTGTGAGCTGGGAAAGCTGAGGAATGGAGAGACGGCACAGCTAACCTGTGCTGGGAATAAACTTTCACCAAAGGTCATCCACTTCCTCCTAGAATACATAACTCACCGCTCGTCTGAAATGCAAACATGAATATCATGACTCAAAGAGAATATTAACTAATTCCTAAGAGAAGTGTTCCTCTGCCCCATAATGCTAATACACTTATTTCACACTAACATTTTAATAGTCCATTGGTCCTAATCCAAGACACAGCCCCACACTACAGCCCTACATGAATTCCCCTACACTTTTCATTTCTTCTGGGGAATTGGACTAATTATAGTGACTACTTTGGAGAGAGCAATCGTTTGAAAACATTGCCTGAGGGATACAAAAGTTGTTTTATTTCATAATTAGGCATTTCTGTCCCAGGGGCATTTTATAGTCGTGGTTTGAAATAACAGCCATTATTTTATTACAGTTTTCTATTTTTTGCACATAAAAATATTTAGAACATGTTTGTAGCTGAGTTTTATTAGTCATAATGCCAGGAAGCGCCTAGTGTTATGGATGATGGAATTATCTTTGAGGGCTTCCCTTTAGTGTTATTTCTTCCTTATAGTGTATATTCTCTCTGTGTTTGGTACTAGAACTGAAATATAAAGTGGAAATTGAATATTCTATTCGTTTGTGGAAGTGACCAGTACGCAGGGATAAAGTGACTCCCACCCATATATCTTTCCACACCTTTTCTCCTAGTCAGCATTAAATTTACGTGTCACATGTGAAATCACTTATGTCACGGGTAATGCTATATTAACAAGAACTATTAGAAATGTGGAGACAATTAAGCAAGCACAAAAGTAACAATTCAAAAATAATTGACTTTAAATAATGCCTTTATCAGGCTATTGGATTAAATTTCCCTCTTAGGGGATCTAATAACCACAAAGTTGTGTGCACACACTGGCACACATGTATTAATATATGAACAGAACAGAGTAAAAAAGCCATAGAAACAGAAGAGATTGTCTAATTCTAGGCAATTCTTGAATTCAAAGCAGGAATAATCTCTATAATATCCATCAAGTTTCTGCTTAAATTCTTCTAGGGCCAGGGCACTGGTTACCTTATGCCACACTTCTATGAGAATATTATTCCTCACGTAGAGACAAAGTCTGTTTCCCCTTGACTTCTACTCATTGATGCCAGTTCTTCCCTTTGGGAGTACATAGAAAAATCCTAATCCTCTGATGCATTACAGCCTACAAATGTTTGAAAAATAGTGATCAAGCCCTTTGTAGTAAACAATGTTGTTTTTTGCTAGCCAGAATCCACCCATCCTCCTTCCTCTGGTAATAACATTTAATATTCCTTTAGTGCCACACCTTCCTCACTTTTAATCCATATAGTTGTTTGCAGGAATTTGGGGTTCATATGGCTGGAATGGCTATGTGACATAGGCCTATCAAAAATACATATAGATTTCCTGCCCTGATACTTTGTTTATAACTGAGCATTTGACAAAAACTAAATCACTGATACATCCTTCTGGTTATTTTTTAATTGACAAATATAAATTCTATATATTTATGGGGCACTACATGATGTTCTGATATATGTACACATTGTGGAATGATTAAATCAAGGTAATTAACACACTCATCCCCTCACATGCTTAATTTTATTTTGTGGTAAGAACATTTAAAATCTACTGTCTTTTCCATTTTCAAGTATACAATACATTATTAACTATAGTCGCTTACCATGCCTTACGATAGATCTCTAGAACTTATTCCTTCTGTCTAACTGAAAGTTTTGTACCCTTTGAACAACATCTCTCCATCCCCTCTGCCCTCAGCCCCTTATAACCACAGTTCTACTCTCTGCTTCTGAGTTCAAATTTTATAGATTCCACATATAAGTGCAGTATATGTCTTTCCGTGCCTGGCTTATTTCATTGAGCATAATGTCCTCCACCTTCATCCATGTTGTTCCAAATGACAGAATTTCCTTCTTTTTAAAGACTAAATAGTATTCCACTGTGTGTGTGTGTGTGTGTGTGTGTGTGTGTATGTGTGTATGTGTGTGTGGAAAGAGACAGAGAGCAAGAGAGAGAACATCCCATTTTCTTTAGCCATTCATCCATTGAAGGATGCTTAGGCTGATTCCATATCTTAGCTATTGTGAATAATGTTGCAATGACCATGGAAGTACAGACATCTCTTCAACATACTGATTTCATTTCCTTTGCATACATACCCAGAAGTGAAATTGCTGGATCATATGGTAGTTCTATTTTTAATATTTTTGAGGAACCTCCATACTGTTTTCCATAATGGTTGTGCTAATTCACATTTTCACCAACAGTGTACAAGGGTTCCCTTTTCTCCACATCCTTGCCAATACTTGTTATCTTTTTTCTTTTTGTTAGGAGCCATTCTAACAGGTGTGAGGAGATATCTCACTGTGGTTTTAATTTGCACTTTCCTGATGATTATGATGTTGAACATTTTTTGATAAATCTGCTGGCCATTTGTATGTCTTCTTTTGAGAAATGACTATATAGGTCCTTTGTGCCCATTTTTTAATCAAATTATTTGTTTTCTTGCTATTGAGTTTTTTTAGTTTCTTATATATTTTGGGTATTGACCCCTATCATATGTATGGTTTGCAAATATTTTCTCTCATTTTCTAGGTTATCTCTTTATTCTGTTGGTTGTTTCCTTTGCTGTGCAGAAGCTTTTTAGTTTGATCCTATATCATCTGTCAATTTTTGCTTTTGTTGCCTGTGCATTTGGGGTCAAATCCAAGAAATCACTTCCCAGACCAATGTCAAGAATCTTTTTCCCTATGTTTTTTTTTTTTTCTAGTAGTTTTACAGTTTCAGGCCTTACATATAAGTCTTTAATCCATTTTGAGTTGATTTTTGTATATGGAGTAAGAGAAGTGTCCAATTCATTCTTCTGCGTATGGATATACAGTTTTCCCAACACTATTAATTGAAAAGACTATACTTTCCTCATTGTGTATTGTTTGTGCTTTTGTTGAAGATCAGTTAACTGTAGATGTGTGGATTTGTTTGGGGGCACTCTATTCTATTCCATTGGTCTATATGTCTGTTTGTGGGCCAGTACCTTGCTATTTTGATTGCTATGGCTTTCTAGTAGATTTTGAAATCAGGTATTGTGATGCTTCCAGCTTTGTTCTTTTTGCTCAAGTTTTTTTTGGCTATTTAGGGCCTTTTGTGATTCCATATAAATTTAAGAATTGTTTTTTCTGTTTTTGTGGAAAGTGTCATTGGAATTTGGGTAGGGATTACAATGAATCTGTAGATTACTTTGGGTGATATGGACATTTTAACAATATTAATTCTTCAAAGCCATGAACACAAGATACCTTTCCATTTTTTTGTGCCTTCTTCAATTTCTTTTATCAATGTTTTATAAATTTTATAGTTTTCAGTGCAAAGATCTTTGGTGTCCTTGGTTAAATTTGTTCCTAACAATTTTTATGCTATTGTGAATGGTATTGTTTCCTTTTTCTTTTTTGGATAGTTTATTGTTAGGGTATGGAAATGCTACTGATTTTTGTATGTTGATTTTATATCCTGTAATTTTATTGAATTTTTTTATTAGTTCTAACAGCTTTTGAGGGGTATTTTTAGGGTTTTCTATATTTCAGATCATGCCATCTACAGAGACAATTTAACTTCTTCCTTTCTGATTTGGATGCCTATTTCTTTTTCTTGCCTAATTGCTCTAGCTAGGATTTCCAGTACTACATTGAATAGCAGTGGCAAGAGTGGGCATCTGTGTATTTTTTCTAATCTTAGAGAAAAAGCTTTCAACTTTTCATCATTAAATGTGATGTTAGCTATGGCCTTGTGATATATGGTCTTTATTGTGTTGAAGTACATTCTTTCAATACCTTTTATCATGAAAGGATGTTGAATTTTATCAAATACTTTTTCTGTATCTATTGAGATGAAAGTATGGTTTTTGTCCTTCATTCTATTAGTGTGGTGTATCACATTTATTGATTTGAATATGTTGAACCATCCTTGCATCTCAGGAATAAATCCCACTTGATCATGGTGAATCATCTTTTTAATGTGACAGTTCTGGTTATCTTTATGAAACTCAAGAAAGAGAATCTCTCTTCTTGCTATGAACTGTTAGTTTTAGAATGATACTAAGCTCAGAGTTTCAGGCACCACCTCATATAGAGATTTTTTTCTGAAAATAAAGGAAATAAATCAAAGCCAAGAGATAGAAAAGATCAGATGACGTGGTCTGAAATCTGGATATCATTTTAGCCTTATGCCAAGTCTACTGCTGGCCTTTTCAGTTACCTATGTCAATCCATTTCCCTTTTCTCTTAAGTCAACATGAGTCATTTTTAATCAAGAGAGTTCTGATTAATAGAGCGTATTTGAGTCTTATCCTTTGTAAAGAGGATTACCATTTCTCCAACTATTCTTTAAGTGGCATGCCTTCCTAAATGTTCACCACCTCAATCAACTCATCTCTTGACTTGCTCCAGTAGAAATGATCTTCATAAACTGTGTTACCCAGAACTAAACCCTAAATATAAGATGTTCTCTAAGCAGTGCAGTAAATGTCAACCATTACTGACCTGGATATGATAATTCTATCACCTCAGCTCAATATTCCATGAATAATATAGTGATGGTTAATCTTATGTGTCAATTTGGCCAAGATAAATTATCCAGTTGTTTGGTCAAATGCCAGCCTAGATGCTGCTATGAAGGTCAGACTTTGAGTGAAGCAAATCACCCTCTATATTGTGGGTGGACTTCATCCAATTAATTGAAAACCTTAAGAGAAAAGACTGAGGTCCCCATGAGAGGAAAGATATCTGCCTCCAGACTACCTTCAAATTCAAGACTGCCACCAGAATTTTTAGCCTGCCTGATTTCAGCCCCCAGGATCACCTGAGCCAATTCATATGCATGTGTGTGTGCATGTGTGTCTATGGATGTATGGGTATGTCTCCTATTGGTTCTATTTTTCTCTGGAGATCCCTGACTGATACAAATAAAAATATACCATACTTTTTCCTTGTTTGGAGCTCTCACTCAATGAAGGCACTTAGCTCTTTTACTTGCGTGAAGGGTCCCCATCTTATATTTGTTCAATTTGTTATCTTACACTAAGCTCATTTTGCTTTACATGTATGCCTACTACCATGATTTCCATCAACTGAGATGTTTTTGAAAAAGATTCCTTCATCTAGCATATTCATTAATGTTCCCAGGTTGGGACTTATGCACACTTGATTAGAAGGCTTTGATCTCTTTATCCTAGTAATTAGAAAAATGTTCATTAAACTATAGCTTATATTAGAGTCCTGTTGAACACACTTGAGGTTCCCATAAATCAGCATCCTATTGTGTGAGCCCTTTAACCAGTTGTTAATCCACATAACAGGATTATCAGCCAACCCATACTTCTCCATCTTGCCTGCAAGAATATTATAAAAGTTTCCAATGAATGCCCTGCAGAAATAAAATAGTTTATGGTCACAGAATTCCTCCCAATTTTTAATCTAATAATCCATACAAAAATAGTTACTTTGACATAAATTGTTGTTTATAGACGCATTCTGTCTCTAACTCATCACTGTCGGCTTTTGTGAAGAGTTCTCACAAACAAGTCACCTAGAAATTTGCCAGAGTGCCATCAAATCACTGGCATAATAAGCTTAGGTCTCATGTTTTTGCTCATTTTTTAAAAATAGTTTCTTCCTCAAAGATTAGAAATATTGGTTCCATGATAACCTCTCCAAATTCTTTTTTTAATATTTATTTATTTATGTATTTAAATTGACAAATAAAATTGTGTGTATTTGTCATATACAATAAGATATTTCGAAGTATATGTATACATTGTGGAATGGTTAAATATAGCTTATTAACATATGAATTACCACACATAGTTATTATTTTTGTGGTTAGAGCACTTAACATCCATTCTCTTAGCATTTTTCAAGAACACAATATATCATGACTAGATATAGTCACCACACTATATAATAGACCTCTTGAGTTTATTCTTTCTATCTAACTATAATTTTGTATCCTTTGATCTGCAGCTCCCCAACCCCATCCTGATTTCCCCAGCCTCTGGTAACCACCGTTCTACTATCTACTTCTATGAAATAAATGTTTTTAGATTCCACATATGAGTGAGATCATGCATTTGTTTTTCTCTGCCTGGCTTATTTCATTTGACATAATATCCTCCAGTTTCCATCCACATTGTAGCAAATGACAGGATTTCCTTCTCTTTTATGGCTAAATAATATCCTATTATGTATATATAATAAATTTTAGTTATCCATTCATTCACTGACGGATACTTAGGTTGATTCCATACCTTAGCTATTATTGTGAATAGTGCTACAATAAACATGAGAGTGCTGATATCTCTTCAACATATTGATTTCACTTCTTTCCATGCTAATACCATTCTGGGCTTAGCAGGAATGAGCAAAGCCATTCTGGTTTGGGTTTTATAATATATTAGAAGTATCTTTGAACATTCCTCCAGTTACCCAGATACAAAGTGACATAAGGTGTTCAATATTTCAAAATGTAAAAATGCATTGTACAAGGCGAAAAAAAAGAAATTTCTGTATGGAAGGAAGAGAGAAACTCAGATTGCACTGTGGTACCAATATCTGATGTTTATTAATAAAATTACATCAACAGTGAGAAAACTAAAGCCCAGATACCATACTTTAAGAAACTGAGGCAATTTTCCAGATCTTATCTCTAGAGTTAGGATAAGGGTTGTAAAGGGCAGAGGTATATGAGAAGAGGCAAAAGTTAATGCAGAGGGTTTTTTCCTGAGATTTGTCAGAGAGGGCTATAAGCCAAGGAAGTAAAATGAGATTGGAGGACAATAGAGACTGGACTTTCATGGAACTGGCCAGTGAATCAGAGACAAAATGACTGATGGGCAGTGTGGTCCAAAGAGCAAAACAAGGTGCAAAGCTTAGATTAGGTACGGTGAAAGAGTCCAGGAAAAGAAGTTCATTAGTTCAATTTTCTCTATAATATAGAGGGATTTCCCTTTTATTCCTTAAATTCTTCATAGTTGGCTTAGGAAATAACTAAAATTTATCGCTCGCATGCTAAAGAAAACCTATTCATTACATTTCATCTCTCAATACAGTGACAAGTGACTGTTGACTTGTTTTTTTTTTAATAAGAGGAATAAAAGATGAACTTTAAACCTGTGAACTGTCTGAGCCAATGTAAATATTTCCAGTACCTTCTCTTCTCCACTGCTACCCGATTCTTCCTGATCTTTCTCCTGCAGAACTCCACCCTCAGACCCCATTCTGCTTCCCACTATGGATGACATTGGCCTTAATGAAGAGTTTAGCTAATGTAAGAATTAATACAGCTGAGAGTCTAGTTTTAGTGTAGTTCTAAAATTATTCTTAATTCAGAGAATGTTGGATAAATCAGTATCTCTGAACACAGATGTCTTAGTCCTCTCAGGCTTCTATAATAAAATTCCAGAGGCTGAATAGCTTGTAAACAACAGAAATTTATTTCTCACACTTCTGGAGCCTGGGATGTCCAAGATCAAGGTGCCAACAGATTCAGTGTCTGGAGGGCCCATTTCCGGATTCATAGATGGTGTCTTCTTCTGTGTCTTCACATGGTGGAAGGATAAAAAAGCTTCCCTGGGCCTCTTTTATATACAAGAACACTAATTCCATTCATGAAGCTTCTGCCCTCACGATCTAATCTCTTCCAAAATGTTCTACCTCCTAATACCATCACCTTGGGTATTGGGATTTCAACATATAAATTTGGGGGGTATACAAATATTTAGACCATAGCAATAGTCATCAGATTTAAATGCCCCAGATGCAAGACATACTGCTTTGAATAACTCAAAATTGGCTTCTAAGTCTATTTTGATTTTGTAACTTTTTCTTTCACAAATATATAGGATTTTCAGGTGAGATGATTTTCTTCTCATAGTGTTTTTCATGCCTTTAAATATCTCTGCTCATATAAATTTTATTAGAAAGAAATATAAATGTTAGCCTCTCTAATACTGAGGCAATCTGACAATTATATGCCTGTTGATGTAATGCAATGGGAAGTACATAATATCACCCATGGGGTATTTTTGCCTTAAAAATGCTTATCTTGAATCTAATCATGGGGAAACAATCAGACAAACCCAAATTTAACCAGACAATTGGACTTAACTCTTCCAAATGTGTTATAAAAGACCCTAAAAAACTGGTGGGAGAATCATGCGGGATTAAAGGAAACTAAACAAATATGACAACTAAATGCAATGTGTGATCCTTACTGAGATCACTAAATTGAAAAAGAAAAGCTAAAGGACATTATAAGGAGAGTCCTAAGATTCAGGAGAGTCCTTCAGATTCATAAGAAATCTGAATATAAATTGAATATTATATAAACATAATATTGTGTCATTGTTAAATTTCTTTGTTGTGATAATTTATTGTGCTTATGCAGAAGAAAAACTTTGCTCTTAGAAGACACATTCTGAGCTATATAAGGGTGATGTTTACAAGCTGCTTTTAAATAGTTTAGAAAAAAAGGAAAAAGGAAGTATAAAAAAGAACGATATACGTATGCATATATACACATGATAGAGAAAGAGAGAGAGAAAAACCAATGTGGTAAAATATCAATAATTAATGAGGAGTATATTAGTATATTGATGATCATAGTATTTATCATTTTTTCTGTTTTTATATGTTTTTAATTTTCAAAATTAAGTTGGGAAAACATATGCAAACAAATATATAAACCCTATGTTATAATATGGAAGATTAGGATATCTGACAACTGGGCTTTGCACTCAGCTCTACCAAACATATTTTAGTGACCCTAGGTGGGTGACCTAACTCCTTGGAGCTTTTGTTTCCACTTCCGTAGAGTGAAATGGATAAACCAAATGATCTCCAAGGCCCTTTCCTGCAATATGAGTATATGTTTGGGACTAGAAATAGTTACATGTCACATACCTATGCATGTGAATGTATGTTGACATATGTAGATTGCATAATAAAATTGCTATTTCTCTTCATTAAATTACTCCCTGGTAATTTCAAAATTTATAAACTATTCCTCGAAGGCACCTTAGCTGCCTTAGTGCATTTGTGTTGCTATAAAGGAATACTCAAGGCTGGCTAGTTTATAAAGAAAAGAGGTTTATTTAGCTCATAGTTCTGTAAGCTGTACAGGAAGCATGGAGCCAGCATCTGCTTCTGGCAAGGGTTTCAGGATGCTTCTGCTCATGGCAGAGGATGAAGAGGAGCCAGTGTGTGCAGATCACATGGCGAGAAAGGAAGCAAGCAGGGGAGGGGGCTGCCAGGTTCCTTTTAAAAACCCACTCTCTCAGGAACTAATGGAGTGAGAACACACTGACCACCCCCCAGGGAGGGCATTGATCTATTCATAAGGGATCCGCCTCATGATTCAAACGGCTCCCATTAGGTCCCACCTCCAAAACTGGGGATCAGATTTCAACATGAGATTTAGAGGGGACAAACATCCAAATTATAGCATTCTGCCCCTGGCCCCTCAAATCTCATGTCCTTCTCAAATTGTAAAATAGAATCACTTCTTCCCAACAGTCTCCAAAAGTCTTAACTTGTTCCAGCATCAACTCAAATGTCCAAAACCCAAAGTCCCATTGAAGACTCAGGGCAAGTTCCTTCCAGCTGTGAGCACGTAAAATCAAAAACAAGTTATTTACTTCCAAGATGCAATGGTTGTACAGGCATTGGGTAAACATTCCCAAACAAGTCCCACACAATTCCAAACCCCAGCAGGGCAGACAGTAAACCTTAAAGCTCCAAAATAATCACCTTTGACTCCATGGCTCACATCCTAGGCATCCTGGTGCAAGGGGTGGGCTTCCAAGGCCTCAAGCACCTCGGCCCCCATGGCTTGGCTAGGCATAGCACGTGTGAGTGCTCTCACAGATGGGAGTTGAATGCCTGTGGCTTTTTCAGGCTAAGGTTGCACACTGCTCTATACTTCTGGAGTCCCCATGAAACTCCCACGGTGCGTCAGTGGAGGCTCTCTGTGGGGGCTCCGACCCCACATTTCTGCTTAGCATTGCCTTAGTAGAGGCTTTCTGTGGCAACTCGACCTCCGCGGCAGGTTTCTGCCTACCCTACCGGGCTTTCCCATACATCCTCTGAAACGTAGGAGGAAGCCACCAAGCCTCCACCACTCTTGCATTCTGAGCTCCCTCAGACTTAGCACCATGTGAATGCTGCCGAGGCTTATGGCTTGAGCTATCTGTAGCAGAAGCCCAGACATTACCGGGGTCCATTTGAGCCAAGGCTGCTCCAGCCCCGAGCAGTCGGGATGCAGGGAGCAGTGTTGCAAGGTGGTGCAGGGCAGCAGCACTCTCAGCCTGTCCCTCAAAACCATTCTGTCCTTCTAGAACTCTAGGCCTGTGATGGGAAGGGCATCCTCACAGATTTTTGACATGTTTTGGGAGCCTTTTTCCAACTGCTCTATTACCACCCGGCTCCCTTTTATTCATACTGATCTCTTTAGCAAGCGGTTGTTCCAGCAGCACCCTTGGAGTCCTCTCCTGAGAATTCTCTTTCCATCTCCACCACATGACCAGGCTTCAAATTTTCTAAATGTGTATGCTCTGCTTCCCTTTTAATTACAAATTCCACCTTTAGATCATTCCTTTGATGCCAGATCTGATTGCATGATGCTAAAAGTAGCCACATCATTTCTTGAAGGTTTTTGCTGCTTAGAAATTTCTTTTGCCAGATACCCTAGGTCAGTATTCGTATGTTTGGTTTTCCACAAAGCCCTAGGGCATGGCTACAATGCAGCCAAGTTCTTTGCTATAGCCTAACAAGGGTGACCTTTGCTCCAGTTCCCAATAAGTTCTCATTTCCATCTGAGACCTCATCGACATGGCTTTTACTATCTATATTTCTATCAGCAAATTTTGGTCGCAACCACTTAGCCAATCTCTAAGAAGTTCAAACTTTGCTCTTTTTGTTTTCTTCTGAGCCCTCCAAACTCTTTAACTTCTGCCCATTACCTAATTCCAAAGCCACTTCCACATTCTTAGGTATCTTCATAGCAACACCCGCTCCTCAGTACCAACTTTCTGTCTTAGTCTGTTTTGTGTTGCTGTAAAGGAATACCACAAGCTGGGTGATTTATAAAGAAAAGAGGTTTGCTTAGCTCACAGTTCTGCAGGCTGCACAAGAAGCATGGCACCAGCATCTGCTGCTGGCAAAGGCCTCAGGCTACTTCCACTCATGGCAAAGGTGAAGGGGAGCCAAAGTGTGCAGAGACCACGTGATGAGAAAGGAAGTAAGAGAGAGAGTGAGGAGGTGCCAGGCTCTTTTTGGCCAGGAGCTCTTGGGGGAACTAACAGCATGAGAACTCGCTGGTGCCCCCACGGAGAATAGCAACCTGTTCATAAGGGATCCACCCCTACGACCCAAACATCACCCATTAGGGCCCACCTCCAACATTGGGGATCAAATTTCAACATGAGATTTGGAAGGGACAAACATCCAAACTATAGCATTGGCTAATTGTGTATGTTTAATGACATTAACCTACTTGGCACTAAAATTGTGTTTCTTATTCCAGGAATCAGACCTCTTATTTACCATTTTAAAAAAGAATCCTACACAAAATAGCAAGAAAGGAATAAAGGAGTCAAGAGAACATGAAGGAAGGGAAAGAATAAAGGGGCAGGGGAGGAGGAAAAAGTGAGAGAAGGAAGAGAGAAAAGGGTAGGGAAGGATGAAGAAGAAGGAAGAAGAGAGGAAAGAAAAAGGAAAGGAAAAGGGAGAATTCCAAACTGAGGGCTGCTTCAAACAAGTGTATATTTTAACATCAGGTCCAGATTGTCAAACAGGAACTGACATTTCCACTTAGTGGCACAAATCTTCCAGTTGGTTATCTGTAATTATGAGTCAAAAACTAGACCAGCAGCCACTCCATTAACCCATGCACATGCATAGCTAACAAATACGTGTAAAGCTGTGTGGTATCCACCAGGAACCAAAGCAGAGAGTGGAGGCAAGAATGGAGAAAGAGACATTAGCCTTCAAATATTATAGGCAGCACTCTCCCAAAACTCCACCTGATGGACATTTTCCAAGATTACAAAAAAGTTTCTAGGACTTTTAAGAAGGAGATCAATTTGACCAATACTCTTAAGCTTTGAAACAAAAATAAAACAGAGAAAAAGAAGCAGCCTCCAAATTAAAAGCATATATTTGAGAGTTCTACTTATTTAGAAAATGCAGGAGACAACACAAAATCTCTCCACTAAAAAAGGTTAAAATGAAAAAAAAAAATCACCCTAACTCAACATTTATTTATATCTAACTTCACTCTTTTGTATATTCTGACTTTTTGCCATAGCCATAAATTGTCTTTAAAAATAAATTTAATATCATAAAAGGAAAATAAGGCCTCCATGTTAAAGAGCTTCATTTCTTACCTCTGTTTGATATAAAAAATGTTCCAGGACTCTCATAAACTGAGTTGATAAATATACTGACATCCATAAAATAATTCTGTACCTGGAATTTTTTGAAACATAAGAAACTATGGTAAATTATGTGAAAGTATAATCATTCCTCATTACTAAGTTGATTCTCTGTTTACTAGTCACTGTTCTTGGAGTTGCTATGAAACCACTGAAGAACTGGGGAAAAAAAATATTTGAATTCCAACATATGGACATTTGACCTTATGAGAGAAATGGCTGTGGCAGAATGAAGTCTTACTCTCCCCTGCTCTCTGTCAAGGGGAATGAAGCCCACCCTCTCTCAATCCCACCCTCTTTACCTACCCCCATTTTCTTCACCTATACAATGGCTAGATTAAAAAAAAAATTCTTACCCCCTCACATTGATGGCATGTCGTTGACAACATCTCAAGCACAGTATAAATGAGGATCTACTTATTAACTTTACACTTGTGACTGTCCACTTATGCTGGAATGGAGCACACACACTCAGAAGTAAAATTTACCACGGCAGCTTTCTGTTTGAGCTTCTATTTCTCCCCTTGGGCCAATATGGACCCAGAATTTTGCATGGAATGGTCAAAAAGAGGCCACCCAACGAGGTAATCAACAACACTAAGAGCTGTAGTAGGACAATGAGAGGATATGTTAAAATCCACACACTGGAATAAAACCCATACGTGCACACTAAGGTAAAAACAATAATAACAATTATATAGCGTTTCCTATCTTCAATATCTAATTCCTGCTCATCCAGCAAATGGTCTCTCCTTTTCTTCATCTGGAATTTTTCCAGTGTGTGGTGGCCCTCCTCTGCATGTCCTCACCTTGCTCTGGAATAGCTTTAGCATGAAGGTCCCAGGAGTTGTCCCAAAAGCTTCAGCTTTTCATCCACAAAGCTTAAACACTCATTTTAAATCCTGAGTCATTGTTAATTGATTTCTCCAGGACTTTTTTTCTCCCACCAATATGCTGCATCAAATATGCAAAGTATGCAAAGTGTTAACTGTTACCTGTACTCATTAACAGGAATGATGGCTTGATGCTTCAGCTCACTCACTCACTTTTTTGCATGTACTGTCCTGATTCATCCCTCCACCATGATCAATATTCTGTTTGGTGTGACAATGAGAAGAGTATTTTAAACCCCTTCTATTGGGAAACACAATTTCTTATTTAACCTTCACTGAATAATATCATGAAAGTCCCTGGGTAATATTCCCCCAAGGGAAACAACAGTCTAGAAATACTACCTGTGAGCACCTAACGTATATGGCATACACTGACATGTGCCCCCAGCCCAAGATGCTGCATAACTCATTTCTTGTGGCTTGCAGGCTGATTGACATTTCCATACATCCTGAGCATCCCCTTACTCTCATGAGCACTTCTCGTCTCATCAGCTCAGGTACTGGAAGTTTGGAATCTCAAAAGGGAAACATGAATGACTCCTCCCTTAAGATATAACTAAGGCACTGACATGACTTTAAGATCCCCAGAACACCCAGCCCAAGTTCTTCCCCACCCCTTAAAATTTTCCATAAAACACATTGCTCTGTTCTACACAGGAGAATACTTGGATAAATCTCAAGTTATCGCTCTCATATGACTTCTAAATAAAAGGCAAAGAAATTACAGACTGTCTCCCCATCACTCACTAACATCCTCTGGTGGACCTCAAGTATGAGCAGAACTTAATGCCAAATATACAGACAGTATTCAAGAAATAACAAGCCTAGTGACCTTTCCTATGGTATGCAGCCAATCATAACAGTGGAGCCCACACAAGGGTGTGGCCCCATGGACATGGAAGGAGTTACAATGCAATAGAGAAATCTTTTCTACCAGAGCGGTGATATTAGCAGTTGAGAATTACAATCATTCATGTAAACACAATAATTGGAGCAGTTTGGGAAAATAAGCAGCAACTACAATCAATTGTCATAGTAATAGACATAGAGTTCTGAAAAACTGCCTCATTTAGACAGCCCAAGCAGAAAGTCTAGACAGAGCCAAGGGGTAGTTCAAGCAAAGCAGAGCAGAGGCCATGGCTGGGTTGCAACAATATCATTACATCTATGGGGTTTTTACGTGGCACAGTATGTTCTAAACTTTTTTATTTTATATATATATAGAAACTTAAAAGAAACAAGCCATCTATTTTTAATCAATATTTTGATAGGCTATATTAAATAATCAATCTTGCTTAAAGGCTATAGCCAAGTCTCATTAACTTCTATGTTTTTCCTTTGATTTTTGTTGGCTTGCTAGAATTTTTGGCAATTTTCATGAAACTTAGATTAAGGAAAGAGAAACAGGCCAGAACTTTTGGAATCAGATGAAAACCTTTTGCCCTTTTGCCTTCAGGTCTTTCTGTTACATTGTGTTTTCCAGTTTAAAATAAAATCTCAAATGAATATGGCTGTCATTATTTTGAAAATAATAATTGTTAAGGAATAAAAAGTACAAAGCATGTATATTTATTTCTCTACCTTTCCCCTCAACTCAATGGCTATTAAAGGGCAATGATAGTCCCACAGAAAGAGGAGTTCTTTTAACTGCACCAGAAAATGCATTTAAAAACCTAAACAAGCTAGCTGCAGCCATATCTTTGTTTGGCAACCTGAGTATTCTCTTCACTTAGCACTGTTCATAGCAACACACAAAGGACTACTCTGCAGCCAGGGATAATAGCTGATCCCATAATCTGGCACTAACACTTAGAAAGATTAATTACCCTATTAAAATCTTAGACATTACTAAGAAAATCTTTGTATAAACCTTTTAACTCACAACAAATGTAGCCTCCTTGGTGCCTTCAGTTTGTTACACAATAAAGGTCCTCACCCTCCCATACTCATTCACCATTGTCTCCGGCATCTTCAGGAATATCCAGATACACATATACAAAAGTGCACACACATTGGCACATCCGCACCGAGCAACAGAGAGCCGAAGCTGCTTCCCCATACAAAGGCATAAAGTAGAAGTGTGGTTGGAACAGATAAAGTAAAAACTCCTCCCGTCTATAAATTCGCTGCTCTGGAGATTAAGCGGCAGGGAAAAAACAGTGATTCAAAGGCTGCTGTTGTGTCAGAAACCGGAGGTACCTAAGAAGATTCAGGCTGTAATACCCACACAAATTATATGCCCAGTATATGAAGTGATGAGCAGAGTTAAATTCTTCATGCTTAGTATCAAAGTTTCCCTCTGGAGTATAACACCAGTGATTAGACGTTAGGGATAACCTCAACATTTCTTTATTTCCAAGCCCACTGTCAACCCATCATGGTTCCATTTCTTCTCCATGGTTGCTTCTGTCTCAGATTTCTTATCATATTTGCAAGGAGAACCCCTTGGTTTCAAGACATAAATGTAACCAAATGAAAGAGGAAGTAGAGGACCAAGCATGTAGGTTACAATTCATTTATAGTCCAAACAAGAGAAATATTTAGCCACCTCCATTTTCCCCTTATCAATTCTAATATTTCACTGACTATGTTATCAAACAACACTGATCAAATGCTATCCTGGGAAAAAAGCTGAAATACTGTGGATAGTACACTGGTTAAGAGCATGGCCTACAAAGTCAAAATCCCAGCTCCAGCAAGTATTACCAGCATGTGCCCAGAGAAGTTAAGCTATCTGACAGCCTTCATGTGCCCCATCTGTAAGACGGGAATGAGAGTTACACCAAAGGCATAAGAATGGGGACAACACGAGGAAAGGCATGGAAAGTACCTGGCACAGCACCTAAAACACAAGCAGTGCTCAGACAATGCTCATCGTGATGTGATTGTCAAGGAGGTAATCACTCACAGAGTGATTTCAGAATAACAGAGAGGCTGTTGTCCATGCCAGGAGGCACTTGAAGACTCACCAGTTGCTTGCATTTTAGAGCTAATGAGCAGATCAGGTTCCTTATTAAGCAAAGTTTTGACAAAGTTAATGACAGGGACATACAACGATGCCAACATTCAGTTTTGTTCACAGAACTGGTGGAGCCAGAAGACTCAAAAATACACTTCACTTACCTTACTCTGTCATCCCCACAACCAAGAGCTGGTTCACTTTTTCTATTTCTTCTGATATCATTTTTGGCTCTAGTTTCCCCTACTATTTCAAAAACCATAAAGAGAGAAAATTTTTCTATTTTAAGAAACACACACACACACACACACACGAGAGGCATACACAAATCTAAATTTCAGGAAAGCCCAAAACTGTTCCAGCAGTACCAGCACTTCCAGTAAAAGGATTCTTTGCATTTCCAGGTCGGTATTGGGAAAGTTGGTTTTTTATAGAATTGGCAGAGTCATAGAGACATAAATGGTACAAATAATACAAGCATGAGGTGTCCTTTGTAGTCAATGAAGTTACACTGAAACTTCAAACCAAGAAAGAATATCTTCACTCTTGGGAAACAAAAGGTCTTCCACTCAATGCTCTGTATTT
>NW_012144300.1:851243-895565 GCF_000956105.1 Propithecus coquereli
CATCCCCTTACTCTCATGAGCACTTCTCGTCTCATCAGCTCAGGTACTGGAAGTTTGGAATCTCAAAAGGGAAACATGAATGACTCCTCCCTTAAGATATAACTAAGGCACTGACATGACTTTAAGATCCCCAGAACACCCAGCCCAAGTTCTTCCCCACCCCTTAAAATTTTCCATAAAACACATTGCTCTGTTCTACACAGGAGAATACTTGGATAAATCTCAAGTTATCGCTCTCATATGACTTCTAAATAAAAGGCAAAGAAATTACAGACTGTCTCCCCATCACTCACTAACATCCTCTGGTGGACCTCAAGTATGAGCAGAACTTAATGCCAAATATACAGACAGTATTCAAGAAATAACAAGCCTAGTGACCTTTCCTATGGTATGCAGCCAATCATAACAGTGGAGCCCACACAAGGGTGTGGCCCCATGGACATGGAAGGAGTTACAATGCAATAGAGAAATCTTTTCTACCAGAGCGGTGATATTAGCAGTTGAGAATTACAATCATTCATGTAAACACAATAATTGGAGCAGTTTGGGAAAATAAGCAGCAACTACAATCAATTGTCATAGTAATAGACATAGAGTTCTGAAAAACTGCCTCATTTAGACAGCCCAAGCAGAAAGTCTAGACAGAGCCAAGGGGTAGTTCAAGCAAAGCAGAGCAGAGGCCATGGCTGGGTTGCAACAATATCATTACATCTACGGGGTTTTTACGTGGCACAGTATGTTCTAAACTTTTTTATTTTATATATATATAGAAACTTAAAAGAAACAAGCCATCTATTTTTAATCAATATTTTGATAGGCTATATTAAATAATCAATCTTGCTTAAAGGCTATAGCCAAGTCTCATTAACTTCTATGTTTTTCCTTTGATTTTTGTTGGCTTGCTAGAATTTTTGGCAATTTTCATGAAACTTAGATTAAGGAAAGAGAAACAGGCCAGAACTTTTGGAATCAGATGAAAACCTTTTGCCCTTTTGCCTTCAGGTCTTTCTGTTACATTGTGTTTTCCAGTTTAAAATAAAATCTCAAATGAATATGGCTGTCATTATTTTGAAAATAATAATTGTTAAGGAATAAAAAGTACAAAGCATGTATATTTATTTCTCTACCTTTCCCCTCAACTCAATGGCTATTAAAGGGCAATGATAGTCCCACAGAAAGAGGAGTTCTTTTAACTGCACCAGAAAATGCATTTAAAAACCTAAACAAGCTAGCTGCAGCCATATCTTTGTTTGGCAACCTGAGTATTCTCTTCACTTAGCACTGTTCATAGCAACACACAAAGGACTACTCTGCAGCCAGGGATAATAGCTGATCCCATAATCTGGCACTAACACTTAGAAAGATTAATTACCCTATTAAAATCTTAGACATTACTAAGAAAATCTTTGTATAAACCTTTTAACTCACAACAAATGTAGCCTCCTTGGTGCCTTCAGTTTGTTACACAATAAAGGTCCTCACCCTCCCATACTCATTCACCATTGTCTCCGGCATCTTCAGGAATATCCAGATACACATATACAAAAGTGCACACACATTGGCACACCCGCACCGAGCAACAGAGAGCCGAAGCTGCTTCCCCATACAAAGGCATAAAGTAGAAGTGTGGTTGGAACAGATAAAGTAAAAACTCCTCCCGTCTATAAATTCGCTGCTCTGGAGATTAAGCGGCAGGGAAAAAACAGTGATTCAAAGGCTGCTGTTGTGTCAGAAACCGGAGGTACCTAAGAAGATTCAGGCTGTAATACCCACACAAATTATATGCCCAGTATATGAAGTGATGAGCAGAGTTAAATTCTTCATGCTTAGTATCAAAGTTTCCCTCTGGAGTATAACACCAGTGATTAGACGTTAGGGATAACCTCAACATTTCTTTATTTCCAAGCCCACTGTCAACCCATCATGGTTCCATTTCTTCTCCATGGTTGCTTCTGTCTCAGATTTCTTATCATATTTGCAAGGAGAACCCCTTGGTTTCAAGACATAAATGTAACCAAATGAAAGAGGAAGTAGAGGACCAAGCATGTAGGTTACAATTCATTTATAGTCCAAACAAGAGAAATATTTAGCCACCTCCATTTTCCCCTTATCAATTCTAATATTTCACTGACTATGTTATCAAACAACACTGATCAAATGCTATCCTGGGAAAAAAGCTGAAATACTGTGGATAGTACACTGGTTAAGAGCATGGCCTACAAAGTCAAAATCCCAGCTCCAGCAAGTATTACCAGCATGTGCCCAGAGAAGTTAAGCTATCTGACAGCCTTCATGTGCCCCATCTGTAAGACGGGAATGAGAGTTACACCAAAGGCATAAGAATGGGGACAACACGAGGAAAGGCATGGAAAGTACCTGGCACAGCACCTAAAACACAAGCAGTGCTCAGACAATGCTCATCGTGATGTGATTGTCAAGGAGGTAATCACTCACAGAGTGATTTCAGAATAACAGAGAGGCTGTTGTCCATGCCAGGAGGCACTTGAAGACTCACCAGTTGCTTGCATTTTAGAGCTAATGAGCAGATCAGGTTCCTTATTAAGTAAAGTTTTGACAAAGTTAATGACAGGGACATACAACGATGCCAACATTCAGTTTTGTTCACAGAACTGGTGGAGCCAGAAGACTCAAAAATACACTTCACTTACCTTACTCTGTCATCCCCACAACCAAGAGCTGGTTCACTTTTTCTATTTCTTCTGATATCATTTTTGGCTCTAGTTTCCCCTACTATTTCAAAAACCATAAAGAGAGAAAATTTTTCTATTTTAAGAAACACACACACACACACACGAGATGCATACACAAATCTAAATTTCAGGAAAGCCCAAAACTGTTCCAGCAGTACCAGGACTTCCAGTAAAAAGATTCTTTGCATTTCCAGGTCAGTATTGGGAAAGTTGGTTTTTTATAGAATTGGCAGAGTCATAGAGACATAAATGGTACAAATAATACAAGCATGAGGTGTCCTTTGTAGTCAATGAAGTTACACTGAAACTTCAAACCAAAAAAGAATATCTTCACTCTTGGGAAACAAAAGGTCTTCCACTCAATGCTCTGTATTTGAGCATTTGATTCCTGATGAACGTGGAACTGCAAGGGCAAGGTTCCCAAACACACCAGGGTAGACCCAGATCACCACAAAACCTTTCTCTCTGGGCCAATGGAGAGCTAAAATTCTGTTCAGAGTAAGAGAATTCAATCTATTTCTTACGTATATAGGACTTTTACTCTTAAGGAAATAAAATGTCCAAGTGATTAAAATAAGATCCAGTAAGATCATCTGGATGATCGAATTCTTCCTTCACAACATTGTTAGAACAGTAGCTATGGTCTAAAAGTTTGTGTCTGTTGAAAATTCATATGTTTAAATCTAATGCCCAGTGTGTTGCTAGTAAGAGGTAGGGCCTTTGGGAGGTGGCCAGGTCTTGAGGAGCCCTTGTGAATGTGTTAGTGTCCTCATAAAAGAAGCCTAAGGGAGCCGGTTTGCCTCTTCCACCATTAAGCATGCAGCTAGAAGGTACCAATTACACAGCAGAGAGTGAGCCCTCGTTAGATACAAAATCTACTGACACCTTGATCGTGGACTTCCCAGCTTCCAGAACTGTGAGCAATAAATTTCTGTTGTTTATAATACCCACTGTAAGGTATTTTATTATAGCAGCCCAAATGGACTAAGTCAATGACTCTCCAGTTCCACAATGCTTGATTTCTCAGGTGTTGCTACCTACCAGTCTCAGATAAACAGAAATTGTTAGCTCAGAAATTATGAGAACAGAAATGAGTACTCCAGAGTTCTACACAGAGGAAAAATGGAATCCCAGTGATCCGAGGGTCAGAACAGAACTCAGCAGTGTACATTCTGAAACGTACACCCTTCTCTGAAAAACATCCATATCACCGCTTTTTTGAAATATATTTACACAAATAGGCTTGAGTTCCAAACTTTAATTCCAAACTTTAAATAAAGAGCACCTTGTCACAAAGCCAGAATAACTAAGGTTATCAGTTTCTGATCAAAACTGGCTGAGTAAAACATCTACGGACAGCACAAACAGAACCTAGAAACAGATTGTTGGCATCTGATTACTCCCCTATGCAGATTTGTTTTCAACTTGCAGATCAGAAGCCCTATTCTTAGGAAGTCCTCCACTTTAAATGTCCCAAAATCTATTGTTAGTCACCTCAAACATCTTCAGTCACGAGGTCAAAATGCCTACACCCTGCCAACCTGAGACCAGACGCAATCCTTTCCAAAAAGCGAGTTTAGCATATCAAGAATTTTTACTATCCATACCTTCTTTTTACTGGGTCTTCCTTTACCTCTCAAGACTTTCCTTGTAAACTCAAGAATCCTGGTAAGCAATCAGGGAATTTTTCTTATCATGACTTTGAAGAAAGCCTTCCAATCTCCCTGAATCCTTTTGCCTTCTGGAAAGTTCCCAATGCCAGCTATATTAAATCTACAAAAATCAACCTCTAACACATTCATGCACTTCTGATTCGTTAAAACGTGTAAGTATAGAGCAAGAAGGGACTGTTGAGAGCACAGGCTATGACAAGTGGGAAATCCCAATCAACTAGTAGAGCTCCCTTGGCCTGCAGTGTTGAGTCAAATTACAAGCAGCAGGAAAGTGTGCTGATATCCATTAGTCATGCCGTCCGTGGTCACTGGAGGCTGCCCAAGCAGCTGGCTTGCACTCACTTGCCATCTTAGATCTAATGCAAAAATTCCATTTTAAAGAAAAGAAAATTGAGAGCAAAAGATCAAGGGACTTTTCCAATACCCTGCTGCTATGAGTGGTAAGACTTTCAACTCTGAATCTAGTAGAGTCTAGTGATTGTTCCACTACGCTTAGTTGTTTGTCATTTGCTTCTTCAATTCTTTAGTACTGGGAACTATAGTGTACAACAGGCATCAATATATACTGTCTAGTTTGACAGGTAAATTCCTCAAAGTTTTGAAATCTGCATTACAATATTGCTGTGAAGTTCTAAGGACCCCATCACAATAATAACAATAAGGCACTCAAAAATGCTGCCAAAGTGCCAAACAGGCTTCTAAGTGAGTCATATATAATAACATTTAATCCTCTGAACGTTGCCACTTTACAGATGTGGAAACTAAAGCACAGAGTTTAGGTAAATTTATCAAGATCGAGAAGAGCCAGTAAGTATTGGAGCCAGGTTTGAATGCAGACTAGATCCCAAATCCATTCTCACAACTACTCCACTAAACTGCCTCTCTAACCTAAGTTTCAAGGCAGAAGTTTACATTACACATGTAAAACTTGTTGGTAGTCAATTAAAATATGATCCTTGACCAAAGGCAACTCCCTAAGGGGCAACCTCTGTGTCTAAATCTGTTTCCTTCCTGTGGATACTGAATGTGACTTCTTACACACCCTGTATCTCTCAAGTCTGTGGTTTCTGTGATATCTCCCAACTCTGGCACCCCATTCCTGATCAATGCGTAACCTCTTGGCCTTGCCCAGAGTCTGCAAACTATGCACAGAATAGCCCTGTACCCACCACCTCCAGCAGCTTCTTTCCACACTTTCCAGTGGAAAGAACCGTGACTTTGCTTTGGAACCACTGCTACCAATTTTATTCCTGTCTACAGGCAGGAAGGGTAGAAAACAGGAGGGAAGAAGGTCATGGAACCAAGGATATCGAAACAGAGTCATCCTAAGAGGAAACAAGGCAACAGCTGCTGATATTCTCAAGACCAGCTCCAACAATGACTCTCATCTACTCCCCTCACTCTACTCTTCAGCAGCCATGAGCACCAACTATGGGACAGGTAGGGTATCGGGTAGTAAAGACAAAATGATCACTGAGCTATGCCCCCTGCACTCGAGGAGATCACATACTAGAACAGAAGACACACAAGAAGGTAGTTAGAAAATAATGTGTCCAGTACAGAGTAGGTACACTCACACAAAGTACTCTACAGGAGTGTGCAGGAAGACCACCTACATCAGCATAGTCCTGGGGAGGGACAGGCCAGGACAAGTCAGGGAAGGCTTCCTTTATTCCCCAAACTCTGCTTCTCCACAAGCCTATGAGTTTTTACCTTACTGCTCTGTCCAGTTCAGATGCTAAGCTAGAGAGACACGGGAGACCCACTTGAGAAGCCATTGGTGCAATGTCCCCTCTTGCTGCTAATGCTCCACATGGGTTTCTTCGATCTAAGTGCTGACACCATCTGTGCCCTGAGCCTCTCCACAGAGGCCAGACTACTATATTGAAAGAACACAGTCTTCAGAGACAGAGAGGTCTAAATTCAAACTCCTGTACTACCCCTTTCTTGCTATGGACCCTCAATGACTTATTTAACCTTCCTCAGGCTCAGGTCTTTGTTAAATAACCAAAATACTTATTCCAAGGGTTATTATAAAGGCTAGATGAGATAACTTTTTTAAATGATTAACAGTGCCTGACAAATAGAGGCTGCTAAGTAAACGTTAGTTTCCAGCCTTTCTTATTCCTCACCCCTAATCTCCTTTAGTTATTGGGATTTCCATGGATCTAAGACAGCAGAGCAATAAATTTCTATTTGAGCAGAAGTACAACTTCATCCTGCTAGTCCCACATAAACTCAGGGCCACCTGACTTAATCCTCTCTCCCTACTAGCCCGTGGCCCCAACAACACCACCACTTAAATAATGATCCCATGTGGGCTCCTCATAGGCCCATGGGCTTCAAAATCATTCATCAACTACTTCGAGGTGGCTCACCACTGTCCTGATTGTCACTTTAACCGTGCACTAAGACAATAAGATAGTGACAAGAGGTCATCTTGTCAAAAAATCTTCATTCAGCCTCTATTTCTCCTGCCCCAGAAGTGCAAACACAGGCAAACAAAACTATACCTTAAAACTGGGATATCCAGGAATCAGTATTCATTAGAAGACAACAATGAAACTTTGTCATTGTTAAGTCTTTACTGTGACAACATTGAATTTTTTCATCCTAGCTTGGAAAAGGTGAGTTCATGCTTTATGAACCCAGAAACTTATAGCAACAACTAACAATGAGTTCAGATCCTGTGATTACTCTACATTAATTATTTTATTTATTCTTATAACAACTTTGAGTTAGGGACCATTATCAGGCCCATTTTACCCATGATGAAAGATAAAATTGAAACCTTAAGTAACTAATTAACTTACCCAAGGCAACACAACCAGAAATAATGAAGCTGAGGTTTGAACCATGGCATCTTGACAACAGAGCTTAACCACCAGGCTATACCAGATTCTGTTTTCGGTTTTATAATCCTAGATCTTACAGCCAGAATTTGTCTTTCCAGCAAATATTTATTAATCATACACTATGTGCCAGGCAGTGCCCCAGCACTATGAATAACACAGAGAGAGCTCTGTTTTCATGGAGCTTACTTTCTATTTAAAGTAATAGATAACAAAAAAGCAAACATAAATATAGTAAAATGTCATGTAGTGATAAATGCTATGAATAAAAATAAAGTAGGGCCAGATACTTTAGAGGGAGAGTGCTACCTAGATAAGGCAGGGAAGTGATCATTCAGTTCAATCTTGAGTCTTCAGGTAGGATATATATCATTATCCCCATCCAGTAGATTAAATAAATGAGGAACTGAAAAACTAAGTGTCTTGCCCAACATCCCAGAGCTGCAAGAAATGAAGTACAAACTAAAGCCAAACCTCCTACTCTCTACTCCTTTTTTAGCATGCCATATTGAGTTTGTCTAATAATACTTCAACCTGAAATTGCACTTCCATAAATGCTCATTTTTAAGCACGGATAATCCCTATGTACTCATTTTTCCTTGTTGGTCCTAATAAAATGAGATCATCTAATAAAAAACAGAGTAGATAGGGGAAAAAAGGCATCTAAAAAAAGTAAGCCCTATGAACATATGAACTGGACTGTCCAAAATGAAGTCTCTCACCCTCACTTTTAAATACTTTGATTAATATCTGATAAGATGCGTTTTGTTGCCATACTCACTGATTTGGCTTTACAATTAGAAACATCCTGGATTCCAACACTTCAATTACTAAGGGAAAATAAGAGCCAAAAAAAATCACTCCTAACAGCACTGACATAGTCTCCAATCCTGCTCTTTTGTTTGTTTGGATAATAAACAAATGTAATTTTAGTGATAAATTGATTGCTCTGCCCTGTGCCATAAGACTACAGGCATTCTAATAGGCTGAATTGCAATTATGTGGTTTTGACATGACAAATATTAATCAGCTCAAACTCTCTGAAGACTTTTTGGAAAATATCACTGAGTAGGGAGAAATAAACCCCATTCTTGTAAATGATTAAATGTCTTTATTGTTATTTTCTTCCCATGTCTATTTTTTTTCAATATTGGCAGGAAAACAGATAACTGACAATTGCAAGTCTCAACTGCAAAGTGTAGTACTTAAAGCACTCAGGGAAAGACTAAACTTTGGACTGAGCATTTCCTGGACTGGGCATCTAGTTAGCTAAAAATCAATTAATCTGAAAGTATTAACTATTAAATATCCACCTTTGCAAAAGTGTAAATGTGATACAGATGTCAACTAGGGTGATCTTGCATTTGAGATTCTGATCAAATTCCTTCACATCTCATTCTAACTGCCATGGGTAGTTCAGCACAACTCTCAGTATTTCTGGGGATTCTTGGGAAGCTTATGTTTTACATGGACATCTTTGGCTATAATTCTCTTCCAAAATCCTACTGTCTCTCTTCTTGTGGTCATTCCCTTCTCTCCTTTTTATGTCAACTCATTCATGGGATGTAGCTTCTTCTTTTTGACTTTCCAAAAGGACTACTGACACATGGCCAGGGTATACAGTAGACCCTTTACTTAAAATTCTAAGTAATGTTGGCTGACCAGGTGAGATGGTTATTTACAGTGTAGCACACACCAGAAGAAGAGAGATTCCTGTTCCTCTTCTTAAAAGGCCTGCAAGGCCAGGTGCAGTGGCTCACACCTGTGATCCCAGGACTTAGGGAGGCCAAGGCAAGAAGATTGCTTGAGGCCAGGAGTTTAAGACAAGCCTGGGCAACATGGCAAGACCCCATGTCTATGAAAAACAAGAAAAATTAGACAAGCGTGGGGACACACACCTGTAGCCCCAGCTACTCTGGATGCTGAGACAGGAGGATCACTTGAGCCCAGGAGTTCAAGGCTGTAGTCAACTATGATCAGGTCACTGCACTGTAGCCTGGGCAACAGAGTCAGACCCTGTCTCAGAAAGAAAAAGAAAAGTCCTGCAGCTGTCACCCATTACCATCACTCCACCATGATTGCAGAATTTTTTCTGTCTCCTGATAAGATTCTGTCCATTACTAACCACACACACATTTAACCTCCTCCTCCTTCACTCTCCTCACTACTCCACTTGCTCCTCTACTCCAGATGTCCCATCAGTGCTCATGCACAGTCATTCTACTAAGAATTCCCTCACTCAGACCATCCTGGCCCTGAGGGCTTTCCTTCCATAACCAAAAAAGATTCAAGACAAACAGTAGAACCTTGCCAGAAAATAAATTCTGTGGTCAGGTCTTAAAGCAAGAGGTTTTTCTCCTCTCCACAATTGACCCAGCTAATATTTTCTATCTTCTCAGAAGATGAAGGAAGGAGCATCACCTGCCTGTGACCTGCTGTCATAGCCCAAGATGGTTCTACTGACTCTCCCTTTGTGTCCCCCAACATAATTCCCAGTGCTAATGGCTCCACCTCACCAGCCATGGTAGTTACCGCTCAGTAAGGAAATGCTACCAATATGAACTGAAGAAAGGCTTCTAAACCTCATTTGTTAAGCTATATTGCCCCACGAGCTGGCTTCCAATTTGAGGCAGATTATGTGCTTGCAAAAGGCAATGGAAGTAAAAATATTATAAGACAGATCTTATTTTTCTTCAGAAACTATTTTATAATAGTGGTATGTTCCTGACCAAGAGCCTCGTTCCTAAATTTTATTTAGGTATATTCAGTGAACTCTTTGAGCAGGTGTAAAGGAGATACTTATAGCCAATGCTATATAAATAGAAAATATCTATTTTATGACTATTTTAGTATAAAAATATTTGTATGATTATAAAGATTGTGTGTGTGTTTATTGTAGAAAGTGTTTTTCAGAAAAGGAAAATCACCTGTAATCTCGCTACCAACAGATAACCACTATTTACATTGTGGCCTATTTCCTGTAAGTTTCTTTTCTCCGCGTGTTTTTACAGATATGAGATTACCATAGTACCTTGTTTTGTATTCTCATCTTGGTACTTAATATCATATATCGAGCATTTCCCATTCACAAACACTATTAGTAATGCCTATATATTAATCCATGTGTATATACAGTAGTTTATAATTTCACCTATTGTTTAGCTCTTAGATTTTATATAAACCAAGTTAACACCATATTAAATCAGCTGTTCGATCAACTGTGATAGAAAATGTGTACATACACATTTAAAATGTGTGTACAGAGCCAATTAAAGCATCATAATGCTACCTGGTGAGTAATCACATAACTTTTTATGTAATTTATTTGGCCTAGACAGAAAATAGAGTTTTGAAGTTAAGGGACCTGAACCGTCTAAAAGCAGCCAATATATGAAGCTGGAGCCTAGAGGAGCCACCTACCTCTGTCCTCAACCCCATCCCTGATACCCAAAGCTAAAACCACACAGGGCAAGGTGGAGATGGGAAGATTCTAATACTCAGAGGAAGAAAATAGCATACTTTCCAATGGCATATGTCAATAACAGACTGTCCAGGCTGTGTGGTTTCCATTCTGCCTACTCTAAGTGCCATAAATGATTCCATGTGTGAACATATAGTAACTGATTCATGATGCATTGGGGCCAGCCATAAGCTATATATGTGTATATGGTGTCATTTACTCCACTAATTAATCTTTGGCTCCCAAATACATGATTCTAATTATTGTTTCCAAAACTAGACTCATTAAAATGCCAACACCCATTGTATTCTTGTCTTCTCGAGATTTTTTGTTTGGATTATCATTTAAGAGAAAAACCAACTGCCATGTGGCTTAACATGTGCCGGTTAAACTATGCCCAATCCATCTCATATATCACCATTCTAATGATCCTGTGATTTTTAAAGCTGGAACATGTATGAAATGTTATAGTGGTGACCATACCTTAAAATGGTAGTTCTATCCCTTTTCAAATCTCAATTCCACCTCCCTGTCCAAAATTCAAATTCTCTCTCATGGCTACTGGGAATGTCAAAGACCAGGGGAACTATGTTGGGAGACACAAAGGAAGAGTCAGTAGAACCATCCCGGGATATGACAGCAGGTCACAGGCAAGTGATGCTCATTCCTTCATCTTTCAAGAAGATAGAAAATATTAGCTGGGTCATATGTGGAAAGGAGAAAAACCTCTTGCTTTAAGTCCTGACTACAGAATTTATTTTCTGGCAAGGTTCCATTGTTTTTGGCTTGACCATTTTGGTTGGAGAAAGAAAAGTGAGAAAAATGAGCCAAGCATGGTGACACGTACCCGTAGCTCCAGCTTCTCTGGAGACTGAGACAGGAGGATCACCTGAGCCCAGGAGCTCAAGGCTGCAGAGAACTATGATCAGGCCACTGTACTCCAATACTGGATGACAGAGTAAAACCCTGTCTCAAAAAAAAAGAAAAAGTCCTGCAGCTGTCACCCATCACCATCACTCCACCATAACTGCAGAATCTGTTGTGTCTTCTGTTAAGACTCTGTCCATTACCAACCACACACACATTTAACCTCCTCCTCCTTCTCTCTCCTCACTGCTCTGCTTGCTCCTATACTCCAAATGTCCCATCAATTCTCATGCAGTCATTCAGCTAAGAATTGTCTTACTCAGACCATCCTGGCCATGAGAGCTTTCTTCCCCAAACTATGGAAAATATTCTATTTCATTCCAAATGCACTCTAAGTCTCAACTAAAAGTCCATGGTGAAATTGCAATCTCTCAGACAAAATGTGAGAGATACTGTCATTGACTACTTTCCAAGGGGAATGGTTATTAGAATCACATTTGGTCTTATAAACCAAATGAAAAGGATTTGCAAGGAATAAACCGAAGAGCCTGGAGAACAAAAGTTTGTTCCCCCAAAATAGAAAGTGGATCTTTATATAAAGAACTAGGATGTGGGCATCTCAGCCTCCCAGCTTCACCACTCTCAGTATTGTCCTACTATCTTGTGAAGCAATGGAAAAGCAGCCCGAATCTGGAGATAAATCTTTGGTTCTGAAAAGACTATATGAGAATGACTGGCTTGACACATGGGAGCCTGAAGGCACAACATATTGTAATAGGAAATATTATGATTGTGTAATGCATTGGAGCCAGAGGCTCAATAAAACTGGCACTGTGCTGAATAAAGTGGAATAAAAGCCATTAAATTCTGGGACTCCACATGGTTTCTCCCCCAGTGAGCCCATTCTGAGCATCAACAGGGCAAGTCAACGTTCCAAAAGTCCGTGCCATTGTAACCAATCACCTCTCTCCTGAGGGGAACGTGACCAGCCAACAAATCCATTATGCCTTTTCTTCTTCCAGAAATCTCCTTGGTATCAGAAGTCAGAAAACCTGGCGAAAGACTTTCGGAGAACACCAGTGCCCCATTACAAGTCCCTGTGAATGGCCAGTCTTGGTATTTTTCTGAGAGCCTGGCAAGAAACAGGCAAATCAAAGCAGGGCCTCTCTCTCTCTCCACAGCTGCCTCCCTGCTCACCCCCTCACACTCATTTCACCCTGGTTATAACACCCCTGGCTGATTTCTGAAGCCCCCAGCTAATTCTCACACTTCATTGGAAAGTTGACCTCGAGGGTACCATTTGTGTTACTATCCCAGAGACTGTTCCCCCTTAAACCTGGAACTGTATCCAAACAAAAATACCTCGCTTGCTCGAGGAACTGGCATGCTCTTGTAATCTCAACTATTCTGGAGACTGAAGAGAGAGGATTGCTTGAGCCCAGGAACTCAAATCCAGCCTGGGCAACACAATGAGACCCCACATGGAACATGAGGGCTGAGAAAGGGATTTATTTTTCCTTGACTACGTGAATCACCTAACCGATATCTTCCAACAATAAATTTCATAGTTCTTTGATTTGGGGATAATTCCACAGAATTGTCTTCTTTCATTCTCTATATTAATAAATCTAGGTACATTTCCCAGCCCAGCACTCTCTGAACGTCCACACCACCGCCATGTTTTCGAATTCTCCCTCTGGCCTCCCATAAAGAGAACCACCTGAAAGGCCCACCTGGCAGCCTGCCACCCACTCCAGCCTGAGGGCCCAGAGGCAGACCTGCAGGCTGGGGCTGGCGCCTCCTCTGGAGATGAAGCAGGAAGGGCTGGCCCCTTTTTAGTGGCAGCTGTTCCAACCTAAGCAGGCAGCTGGCCACAGCCCCCTACGGAGCCAGGGCAAAGAACAATGATTCCAACATCCTCTTCCGCAGCACCAGCTCCACCTCACGTCTCCTTCCGGCCCACGCTGCTCCTGTCACGGTGATTATGGAGGCAGCAGTTGCGCAGTAATTAGGATCCTCCTGGACCAGCCGATCTCAATGAGAGAAGGATGCCAGCTGCTCCATCGCCAGAAACATCTCTTTGGCATCCTGTCCTCCTCAGCGCTCTTCCTCTCTCCCAGATGCCATCCTGTCCTCTTGGCCACTGGAATCACGCAAGTCAGGCTGAGACCAAGTAGACAACTTCTCTTCTGCCCCATCCAAGGCTATTCCTTTTCCTGGCTCACTGGGAGCAATTGCAGCCCAAGGACAGGTAGAAAGCCATGGTAGTCAGTCATTCTGGGTAACCACTTTGTTCAAGGCGGGTTTCAGGGATTGTTGGAGCAGTTTTTGCTTTAATTCTCTATTTCTTGACTTCATTGCTCACATAGCATCATACATTCCTCTGGCCCACTGGACACTAAAAATGTTCACATTTTTCCCAACAATCATGATCCTGGGTCTTTTCGACTCTGGGACCTTTCAATTCAGGATCCAGAGAAGACAACCTCCTCAATGGTACTGGCCATGGGACAGCGTTCCATGGACAGACAGAGTCCCCTCCCCTCTGGTTTCATTTTCCTCCCTCTTCTCTTTCTGGAACCTTGAAAGAACAATAGCTAGGAGATGATAAAACTGCTCCTACACCTGTTTCCTGGTAAAAACAGGGGAGCTCACCTGGCATGTGTGAAAATCTCCCTCTCCATTCTCTGATTCCAGGGACCAGAATAGAAATTCAGTGATAAAAATCTGACTCTCCTCATGGAAAACAGGAGAGCCCACAGCCTAGCAAAGCAGGCTGACCCACCTGCCCTGCCCAAGACCTAGGAAGTCTGTTTTCTTCCTACCCCCACCTTCCATTTTCTCTTCTCATCATCAGTCAAACTTGCCCAACTGTGACATTTCTACTTTACAAGGGAAAATGAATATTTTTAAACCTCGTTCGCCTTCCTATGACTCAAAAGAAGGACATTGTAAAAAAGTAGTTCTGCGCTCCAGAATGCTCGGGCCAACCCCCCAGCTCCGTGACTACCCTCCTCCAGGAAGAAAGCCAAACGTCATGGAAGTGAAAGTACAGCGACCTCAGTGAGGCCTATGTGACCCACAGCACTGGGCAGAGTGGAGGGTGGAGCAGCAGAAGTTTCAAAGGCCTCCTAGCTTTTCCCTTAGATGGTCTTTGACTGCCTAAGGCACCACTTTAATCCTGGATAGATAAAGCAAAGGAGTCTTTGGGAAGCAAGAAAACAGCAAAGGGCTATAAAGAAAGAACTTGATTGTATTTAGGAAACGGTCTTTGGAAGAGCTTTCTGCCTGAAGGCTCTACCATCCCGTCTCTAAGTAGGGAGAGAAACTCCCAGCCCTTCCCTGCGTGCTGAGGAGCAGCTCCCAAACCTCTCAGATCAGAGCAGACCAGTCATGGGATAACGCCAGCAGAGCAGAGCACATGAGGGGTCCTCCCGGCTCTGAGCCTAAGTGAATTGGTGCGTGGCAAGTTGACAGCATCAAGTCCAGAAAAAGAGGGATGTGGCCAGTGACTATGTCAGTATGTGGCCAATCAGCCAGGATGCAGGCATGCATGAGACCCGTCCTTGGGACTAAGGGGTTGAAGAAATAGCTCAGACTCGTACAAGACCAGAACAAGAGGGAACCCATCCCAGCCTGGGGTGATGTGGTACATGCATCTGCCAAGGCTAAGAGAAGCAACTGTGACAATATGAATTGCAAAAGGTATTTGTAGAGCAAGGATAAGAAGAACCCTTACACCATGTAATAAGATATTCGGAAAATGTTGGCCCTGATAGCTTCTTGTGAAATATAAGAATCATTCAATTCAGGCATAATGACCTAGAATTTTTTTTCAAACAAAACAAAAGTATAAGACTCAGGCTAAGAATGAGTTTTGCCTCTGGCCATCCATAGCTTAAAGTCTGTACTGAGCCCTACACGGGAGTATTCTGCCCATGACAACCGTAATACTTCGATCCACTTACTCAATCAGTAGAGACTTAGCTACTACTTTCTTTGAAGAACCTTCTCAAATAATTATTTTTGTTATTTTTTTTTTTAGTGCCAGATTATGGAATGACGCTTCGCTGCCAGCAGCAGTGCCACCACCAACACCACGTCTGCCAATTAGACACATTTGCCCAGTGCCTAGGTAGAGACTAAGTCAGTTTCTTTAAAGTTGCACACATGGACCCCAAAAGGCCCACTCAAATATCCCAGTCTTACAAAATGTAGCCTAAATAAACTTATCCTTTTAGGGTCAACCTGAAGGAAAAAAAAAAAAAAAACACCAACCTGACATTGGCATGGAGCTCAGACTTCCGCTTGGCAGATGAATAAGAATGAGGCACATGATTCCTTCCTCTACCTTTTATCCCTCATCCCTTTGCTCCCTCTCTTCCCAGCTTGCTGCTTTCCTTCTACTGCATTAGGTTAATAGATGATTATTTCCATGAAAACAAACCTGCTCAAAACTTCAAAAATCTTGCAAGACATTATAATTGTGATTCAATCTTTCAAACTTTGCATTGTTAATAATCCCTTTAGACTCATAAAGAGCTTATTGGAATCACCATTGGAATTAATTGAATTTGTAGTCTCACCAAACAGAGACAGCAACTCTGTTATTAGTATTCAGATTACTATGGTAGGTTTTGATATTTTTACATTCTTTCTATTAAAGGGGCAGTATCAAATTAAAGACACAGCAGCCTCAAGTCTACCCTATGTCGTCATTCATACATAGTTCTTCCTATGACTCAACCAAAAGCAAGATATAAACCATGTATTTATTTAATGTCCTACTTCTTTGTTATTAATGGCTCTAAATTAGTAACAACAAAGTCTTCTCATTCCATAGTGTATTTTTAGGCATTTTTATTTCCTATTAGAATTCTTCTCTTTACAGAAGACTTATTTTTTGTGTCCTAGTTCATTTTTTATTTAGTAATATTTTCCAACTGAACTTCCTTTCCAGATTCTCGATACTTATGTAGTTGGCTTTCAGAACTTAATAGAAAGATCAACTTCTCAATGGTAGGGACAGCTTACACTGATATTTCTACTGCAAAGTGTAACAGAATGGACTTGAAACAAAGAGACCCGAGTTCTGGTCTCAACACACCAATAACCACCTGTGCAGCGGTTCAGCATCAGTTTTTTCCTTTGTTTAAAAAAAAAGAATCAACAAAGGAAGGCTAATTTCTGACATCACTGTCGTCTCTAAATTATTTCTAAGTCTCTATCTTTTATGGTTATAATTATATGATGCTATAAAAGATCTATAAATATCTATAAATGCCTCTCCCAGTAGTGAATCCTAAAAAGTTCTGTTTTCTTATTTATTGTATTCCTTGTTATGCTTTAGGAGTATAAGAAAGACTTTTTTCCCACCATTGCTTGTTTCCTAGCATAAAGTCTTTCAGCAAAGATTTTTGCCTTAGAACCTGAATTTGTGCGTGTGTGTGTACATGTGTGTGTGTGTATAGGGTGTGCTTATGATGTGTATAAATTTGTACATCTGTTGGTTACAGTGAGGAGGAAAGGAGTACTATTTTGAGCATTTTGTTTAATCATTACTGTCCTGAGTTTCAACAGGTTAAAAAAAATATATTGAGGAAATACAATTATAAGTCTTGAGCATCAAAACTATGTCCCATTCTTTATGGGTGCTTCTAGATGGTGAATAATCATATAAACCAGCCAGTCTTATTAATCATTGACTCTTTGGAGAGCATTTGCTAAGGGATTGGTAGCAGGCGCTAAAAGGAAGTCATACCTTCCTCATGCTTGAGGAGTTCATCCCCCAGTTGAGGAGACATAGAATCATATTAATAGAAATTTAGGGTTGGAAGAGTTATGCAAGTTCTTCCAGTCCAACTTCTAGCTCATGAAATTGTAATAAAGGTTCAATGACTTAACTCAAAAGAGATAATTCTGTAGTGGAAAATCCAGGCACACCGCATGCACAAGGCAGGGTAGGTTAGAAAAACGGTCATTTTTTCCCTCATGCAATCAAATCTGTACTCTACTTAAAAGGATTTGTAAAGATGAGAAGATAATATCCACACCACAACCACAAATGAACTTAAAAGATGGGGCTAATATGCACAAATGAAAAATATTCATATATTCCCAGTCTCAAAAAGCTAAACAAGATCCATTTCTACCCTTCGCTGACCCGCTGTGCAGACGAGAGAGAGAGAGAGAGAGAGAGAGAGAGAGAGAGAGAGAGAGAGAGAGAGAGAGAGAGACAGAGGAGAGACGAGGGTGAACGTGCATGTTGGGAACCACCGCCTGGCGGAGTAATTCCACGTAGTTGCCCTCCCTCTAGTGGTCAAAGTAGAGATGGCAGCTCTCTAGTTCAGCCTTAACAGTCCGGAGGAAAGAAGGAATAAGGGTTACCCAACCCCCAAAGTTTTGCCCGCCTGTTTCAGAACCTCAACGCTAAGTTATAGAACAAGTTGCCTTACAAAGACTTCTCCTTAATTAGAACATCTTGCTTGTTTATAATGATCATGACACTTACAAAAGACCATATGTCTTTGAGACGCTGCTTGGCAAGACTTTTCCAATGTTTACCAAATCTATTTTGTATCCCATGCTAATAATAGTCCAGTGGGTCCCCAGGCAGAGTGATGGAGACTGAGGACTTCTTGTTTCTTGTATTACTCAGTATTCCGCCTTCAGAATGTGAAAGACCTCTTAGTTCCTGTGAAAGGACTAAAACAGAGCTCAAAGTTTCCCAAATGCTGTTATTTTGGGAAACGTTTATTTCAAGGGCTAAATTGTAATCTTTTGACAAACCAACATTGAGCAATGCTCTGCACTTTGTTATACACACACTTTAAACTATTCCTTTTAATAGGAACTTTCAAATGAGTGCCAAACCGTTTTACCGTAGCATTCATAATGTAATACTGTCGTATAAAGGGGAGTAGCTTTTTAGTTCAGGAAGGAACGGTAGAGGTACACTCCAATTTTAAAGGGTGAAATTTATGCCCAGCCTTGGTCCAAAGTCACACAGCTGGATTTTCCCATGTACCACCCTGACCATGCTGTGTGATTAAAAATAAATTGAGAGTGAGTGAGTATGCCTACAGTATCCGTGACCAACATAACCCCCCAAAATTAGGCAATCATTTTGTTTTATTCTGTTGATGTGGCAATAAAGAATGCACTCAGTTTGTTTTTTCACGCTCTAGGTCTGATTTTGGTCATCGAGGAGACACAGCAACTGTCACTCATTTGGGCACAAAGTTATGTGACAATCTATATAGAGATCTGGGAATTAGCTGATTAGATTTGGCATTAGGCATCATCCAAGAGCTGTTTAATTTATGTGAGTCTCTGAAAATCAATCAGACTTTGTGTGTACGGACTACATGTTTGATACAAAATGTCTCTTCTTTTAGTTGAGTTGTAATGGGGGGGGCCTTAAGGATTTTGCTCAGTGATAACTCTAGAGTTCTAGGTCGCATAATCCTTCATTGCAGTGTGTTAATATTTTATGCACTTGGAATGATTATTACCAGGTCCTTCCCCCTACTTGGGAAATGGTGGCAATATAGCGACTATTTGTAAATAGCTTTGAAATAGCTCATAGCAATGAGAAATGACCATTGAAAATAACTAGCACATATTGACAGTTTCACATTTCCCAGCCAGTATTCTAAATGCCTTATCTCTATTAACTTAATTATTCCACAAAATAAACCTATGATGTAGCTACCATTGATATCCCCACTGAGCAGGACTGTACCTTCACTCTCATCAAGGTATCTCCAAGTTTTTAAATACATCATCTCACCAATTATGACAATATTCCTGTGAGACTATTAAATGCCTCATTTTGTATTTTTTTATTACTACCTATATTATACCACTCAGGACACTAGACTATGTTTCTTTCTTTTTAGTATCTTTCATTGTTGCTGCCTTGAGTTCCTTGAAGGCAAAGTTTATGTTTTATTTCTCTGGATTTTCTTGTTACAAATAACTTTATGTGCAGTGTATTGCTTTTCCGAATAGCATTTTTTTCTTTATATCTAAATTTACTACTGAAATTGTACTAATCAATAGGAAAGATTTGTGCTATAAAGATCCCTTATTTCCAAAGAGCACAGCAGAATTTTACTGAAAGCTTATAAAACAGCAATTAAATTTCACTCTGAGGGTGTAGAACTATTTCCTCCGTCTATAAAAGTACTTCGGAATGAGTGAGTACTGAGGGGAAAGAAGTTGGAGAAAGTTCTCTGATGTGACTGTGTACTCTTTAGAGACAAAAAAGTCAAGCACATGTGTCGGTGCCAGAAAATTTAATAAGAGCCAACAGCGGTGGTGAGTTGGCTCTTAAGGGGCAGAGCTGTAACTCTGGGAAGTTTGAATTGAAGCCAAGCTTAAAGGGGTGACACGTCTCTCAGGTTTTAGAGGACACCGAGACATCAATTCCCAGGACACAAAATACTATGCGTAAAATAATTGTCCACACACGCCATGAGGTTATTGTTATTTTTTAATCAGTTTGCCAAAACTTCAACTTACGTTCCTCCAAAGCACAGGCACGCACCTACAAGCACTCGCGTACTTCCATAATTATGATTTTGCTGGTTTACATATCTTATCTTGAGAATGAGGGAAATTATTTTGCATTATACAGTTGGCTGTGTCCATGTACTTTCAAATCCAGATGAAGCTGGGGGAAAAATTATCTAGCAAACGTAATTTTATTCCAACATACATTTATCTTCATTCAATAAACCTTTTTGAGCAACTTCTCTAAGAGAGTTCTTGGTTGGAAACCATCATCAAGGAAGCAAAGTCCTGCCTCTTAAAATGTTTACAGCCTAGATCTACTAAAAGATAAACACCATAGGCTCAAACAACACTGCAGACTATAGTGGTGGTCATGAAAGAGTCATAGAAGGAGTGCAAAGGAGAGTATGTCTCCAGCTACAGCATCTGGAAGAATTTCATGCAGAAGGTGAAATACTAGCTGATGTTTAGAAATTAAATATGCAAAGCTGGAAGAAGACCTTCTAGGTAGAGTTAACCATGTGAGCAAAGGCACGTAGGAGAGAATATGAGGGAAAAATAGTCCTGCTTGAAAGGGAAGAATGGGAAGAGAGGATGGAAAAGTAAATTTAGAGTCAGGCTGAATTTTTCAATCTATTTTTATAGTGTTCTGTAGCCACAGCTTAAACTAAGAGCAAAGTCAGAGTGAAAAGCCACGTCCAGAAGGGAGTCCGTACTCTACATGCAACAGAAGTTCAAATCATTCTGGGAGCTAGAGGCAAAACAAAGAAAAAGGAATCATTCCAAACAAATGAAATGAAAGTTCTGGGGATGATAATACAAACAAGATAATTAGGACAAATGCTACTTAAGAGCTTGCCTCTGTCTCCTGAGAGGTGGCAGGAAGACACAGCTAATGATATCAAGGCTGAACTCTAAAGAATTGGATGTGGGCATTTTAAATGGGGAAGCTTTGACTCTCAAACTGCCTCTAAGTGACTGAAACTTTATTGGTCCTTGGGGCACAAGGTCAAGACCCAATTTTTCTATCTAACCCTCTACAATTATAATGAGGATGCTTGTTATTTAGTAATGACGTAGACTAATTTTGAGTGAACACACCCAGTGGTTGGCAAGATAACGAGAGCATCTTCCACTAATCGAATAAAGAAACCTAACGTTGGAATGACAGATTTATTCCTTTCCCCAGAAAGAGAAACTTTTGTTTTTTACTTGATTTTCAAATCACTTAATCCATAGAAAAATAAAAGCCTAGAAGCAATGTGTGAGCACAATGAGACAATTAGGAAATTGAGGGAAATTTGGTTAATGGTTAATGCTTTAGTTCTGATGCTCTTTTTTCTGAAAAACTTCACTTACCCAAACCTCAATGGCATAAAAATTTAATATAAAAAAGAATAAAAGCTTGACCAGAAAAGATGAACGAGACTTGGAGGTTAATGTGTCCTTTTAATGGCTCCAACCATAAGTTGTTTTAAGTAAGTAATTACTTACTTAAAGATTATATCAAGTCCATTTAGCTCTGGTGTGTTCTGGAAGGTTCTCTCTGAGTTTCAGAAGAGCAGACCGTATCAATTTGGGATTACTTCCCAAATTGGGATTACGTGGCATTTTGTCACTTTTATTCCTTCATGTCATGAGGCACTCGAATTTGGTCTGCACATAAGGATTCTTGGCTGCTGCCTTTGTTTTTATATTTGTGTCTTCAACCTCAATATTCATTTATAAAGCTCACAGCTATTGTACACCTACTATGTGCCAGGTACTCAATGTACCTGTTCATTATTTCTCTATTACTCCCACAACCCGAAATTCTGCACATATTTCTATTGATGTAACTTACAATTTAATTTAAAATTCATCCAAGAAAATGACAGCATGTTTCACATTTTCCTTGAAGGAGTGTTTGATTCGGGCAGGGTTGGGAGAGAAAGTGAGAAGGGGAGACGCATACATTAAAAGATCAGAAGGGCAGCTATACCAACATTTTGAACACAAAGACATTATCTTTCAACAGAATTGCCCAAAAGCACTGAATTTTACCCCCTCTGGCTTCAAGCAAATCATTAATTATTGGGACTATCAGTTAAAGTACTCATCTTATTATGATTTTATATTCAAGTGATCATTATGTTTTCAAGGATAACACTGAGTTAGCCTGAATTATCTAACATCAAGATAAGAAGGAAAACACCACCTTTCCCGTGTCTACACAACATAAAGACAGACAGAGATCTAGCAGCGGCTGCTTGATTTACTGACCAATGTAAAGGATCACATCAGAGAAAGTTTCTTGGTAAGCTGATTCTCTGCACAGATACCGTAAACTGATGATTTTCCACCTTTGTTCTTTATCCTAGCCAAGTTTATCAGTTAATACATACTCAGTGCACCATGGAATCTATCCTTACAGTCTAGCTCTCACATGCTCGGCTGAAAAAACTGAACAATTCCAATTATTTTATATTTGTTTCCAAATAGACAAAATCAAGAATTAGGTATAATCAAAGAATAATGGACAAGTTTCACATGGACCAAAAAGTGTGGAGCTATGTAAATGGCTGGTGGTTTTTAAATATGTTAATAGTAGCTATCATAAACATTTATTGAATGCCTACTATATATAGCATTGGGGACAGAAAAAAACCAATATTTACCTATTTGCTCAGCAAATAAATATTGACAGCCCATTGTGTCCCAGACTCTGTGTTGTGTTTGATGCCGAGAGACAGGACACAGTCTCTCCCTTTGCAAGGACTTCGGGCTGATTGGAAATGAGGATACAGACAATGTTCCAATTAACAGAGGGGAGAGGTAAACAATAAATGCTACAGGGATTCTAGGGAGGTATCCCAAGGCCCAAAAAGCTAAGAAAAATTTTGTAGACAACATGAGACTAGAGTTCAGGAGGTGAGCAAGAGACCTCACTCTACTCTGTCTCCCTTCACCCACTTCCCATTCACCACAAAAATGAAATACATTCTTCCTGAAATCTTGTTTTTACCATATGATGCATTTCAAGATTCTTCTCTAATTGTCCCCAAACTCTCTGCAAGAGGGACTAGAACCAAGCAGAACCATGCTGAGGGGACAATAAGAAACTGAGCAGTGAGTCAAAAATGAACGAGAAAGGCTTTTAGGGACTGTCTTCTGCTCAGGCACTTTAACCAATGGATTTTCTGATGAAAATGGAGATGAATTGGGTCAATAAGCAAATCTAAATGATTTATAAGCCTCAATCCTGAGGCCTGGAATAGGCATTTATGCAATTTGGGATTGCAGCAAAATTCAAAATACAAGTTGCAAAACAATGCAAAAATACAAATTGCAAAACATCAGGATAAAGGCTGCAAATCCCAGGGCAAACTTTCCAACCATAGCAAAGCAAAAATAAATAAAAGAATTGTGAAAGAAACCAAAAAAAAAAAAGGAAAAAAAGACATGGGTGATGTAATATTAAATGGTACAAGAAATCTGAAACAAAAATTTTAGTGGAAACAGTGAAATCTGTGAGTAGATCTAACCACCATCTCACACCTCTCCCAACCTCTGAGGAAACCATGAGAGAAAGAGTTGACATTCATCAACTTAGAGTCTAAGAAAGCAGTGGTTGTGGCTCACCAAGAGGTAGAAAAGCAGGGACATTTAGGATTTCAAGGGCCCAAATCCACTATGGAGATTTTGAATGAAGAGCAGAGTTCAAATCACTATTAGAAGGAAACATGGAGCCCAGCTCCTCGGGAGGCTGAGGCAGGAGGATGGCTTGAGCCCAGGTGCTTGAGGTTGCAGTGAGCTGTGATGATGCCACTGCACCCCAGCCTGGGTGACAGAGCAGAACCCACCTCTCTAAAATAAATTCCCTTTAAAAAAAATAGTAGAAGGAAGCAGCAAAACCGGGCTGTCACCGTGGACTCAATTAGACATTTTTAAAGTGCTAAGGGAAGGTTTACAGTCTCAAAAAAATTTTTTTAAATGGAGGCAAATGCCAAGTGAATTCAAAACAATAAGTTGGAACAAAAAAAAATGGAAAACATAATCCCACAATTCAAATGTAATTGATTAGGCAAAACGAGGTTGTTATGGGGTAGAGCACCCTTGAAAACCATTAGCAGTGGTGAAAACTACTGAAGGCAAACGACTGGGGGGCAATAATGTCTGGTGGTGGCAAAAGAAGTCAGGAACTTGAAGAGATATAGAGAGATCTGCACTATATCCTCCAATGCTTATGGAGAGAGAGTTTTTTCAGGCTAATTCTCTCTCTCCACCCCGCATCCCTCCCTCTTTCTCTCCCTCCCTCTCTCCCTCTCTCTCTCTCTCCTACAGACACACACACACACACACACACACACACACACACACAGACACACACTCACATACACTCTGATCCTCTATTTCCCCATTCCTTTGAGTAAATTCACTTGTCTTGCTATTCCCGCTCCTATGCCAAATGACATAATGACATTATGTTCTAATTAGCCATAATATTCTTGCAAAATTAATTGATTAGTTCCTTAACAAACAGCTAGGCCCAGGGAATATGATATGTGGGATGATTTGATAAGGCGAGAGAAGAGGAAACAGAGGAAAATGTGCAGTGTTACCAACGCCTATAGTATCAGCCCTGCTTTTCTTAGCCCTGTTCAGCTGAATTCACAAAGGTCTGATAGCCCCTGGGCTGACACTGTTTGGGTCCTGAGCCAGTCCTGAGCAGGAGAGAAAGCACAGTAGATGGTAGAGTAACCACTAGGTCAGTTAATCTTGCCGTAGAGTAACCACCCAAACAAACGTCTGATCCAAGATTCGACCCAGGATTGGAAAACAGTGATGTTTGTCTCTTTGCAAGGTTATATTCCCATGTGTTCTGGACCTAACCAAGAATGACAATACAGAAAACCGTGCTGACACAACAGCTTCCCACATTAAGCTTTGAACCCATGTCTCTCTACCCTTCCCAAGGGAATCTTCCTACACTCTCCCACTCCATGCTCCTACTGCTCTCCTTGTAAGCATCTATGCTGCATAACCTTCTCTCAGCTGCACACACCCAATTAGGTATCTGCCTCCTTTTCCCCTGCCTCTGGCATGGTACTCGCTGAGCTCAGGCGCCGTGTCTATGCTGTAGCTGTGTTGCTCTGCTATACAGATCCATGGACAGTGACATGTGATTATGTTTTCACTACTGTGAACTCATCTGGCTTTGGGGTATATCTGGCTTTTGAGCAATAATTTTCTTGTGCTGGTTTCCTTCTTTGGGGTTTGTCTCCTGACTCATCTGTCATGACCATTGGGTTCACGTGGAGGGAGATTCTCCTGTATTTGTCTGGCATTGGCAATACCGAATATGTCCTTACAGACTTTGAGATACCCCAGTCCTTACCCCAAGAAGACCTTATTCTTATAGGGACATACCCTCTTTACCCTCCCCCTAACTGGCCCTCCCAGACTCACTTTGTGAAGCCTCAAATCCCTTACACAACAGTCTGAGCTTCTCAATGAAAAGTGAGAGGAAAGAATTCAAATACTCACAAGAACAGACACCAATTGGCTGAAATGCACCTGACACCTCAGACCAGATCATCCTCTGAGAGCAGGTTCTGGGGAAAGGAAAGTGAAACAATGGAGGTCCTATGTGCTTAAAGAGTGGGATGGATGATTTTCACAGAATCATAGTCATTCTTGCACCTGATCGCAGGCAGCACCAAGGCAACATGACACAGAGTTGCAAGCCCCAGACTGGCTGGACCTCTTGTCTCAACTCCGAATTACCATTTCACTTCACCTGAGTGAGCCTCTGTTTCCCCATCTGTGCAATGAGGTCTTAGACAAAATTATCTCTACAGTCTCTTTCATCATAAAATGCTTGTAATTCTGCTGATTTTTGCAAGAAGAGAGTATTTTTCATGGAACCTTGGAGTTCACTGTGGAGGGGGAAGGCACCATTTAGTACATAAAGGTAGCCATTTATCTTATTTTATTTTTATTTATAAATTTATTTATTTTCATTTATGTATTTAATTTTGATTTTTTAATTTGTGAAAAGATGCCCTATGAACATTTCCTGGAAGTCACGAGAGTGGTCTTTAAATAGATGGAAGGGTCTCCCATGGCTGCCCCCTTCTTCAAGTAGAATTGTCCTGTGTAATTCCCAAAGGCAGAACTGAAACCAACAGGTAGAAGATAGATTTAAGTTGAATAGAGAAGAAATGTTTTATTCATTTGGGGGATGGTTCGACTATATAATCAATTGATTGATGGACTAAAGGAATTTCTGGGCTCTATGTTTACTGGAAGTATTCCAGCATGGGCTGGGGATAGAGAGCGTACTGGTGTGGAGGTAACAGGTGGTGGGGTGGGGATGGAGGTTTGGACTTCATCTACCAATCATGGGGATCTGTGGTTTCATGAATATTTTGCTCCCATAAACACATTGCTTTCTCCCAAGGAGATCCCTGGGAATAAGAGTGTTTGACTCTGCCAGTATTGTTTGATGATAGCTCTTGCACTGACTCATTTGGATAAAGGATTCTTCCCAATGCTGCTCGCTGCCGCCTGCCTCACCAACAGCCTGTCCAACAGAAGGGTTTTTTAGAGCTCAGATCAAAGGCTCCTGTGTGCAAAGTGCCTATTGTTCATTAGCGAAATGTGACTTGCACCTGCTCCGTGGAGGTGTACTGCTTTCACTGTGTCCCTCTCGGTTTCAGCAGACCGTAGCAAGATCACAGGGCCAGTCACTTTGGTGACAAAGGAAGCCATACTCTGCTAGTCAAAGTCTGGACCAGCTGTGCTGGTCCTGTGTGAACCAGGTGCCTGCAGCGTCCCCAGGAACCTGCTGCCAAGCCTTGGCAGCGGGTGGACCAGCAGCTGCTCCTCCAGCTTCAGTCTTGCCTGTGTCTCTCCTCCTTGGCCTAAGAGTCCAACTGCAGTCCCCTGGGAACCTGTTACAAAGAGGAGGAGAGAGAACTTTGAGAGAGGGAGATACAAGGGCTATGATTACAGAAGGCTGACCAGGGGCATTAAAAACAGGAAAGAAAAACAGCCAACGTGAAAACTAAGACAAATTTCAACTAGTGTAAGCTTCCCATATTGTGAATGGCATCATCCTCAAGATAGGAAAAATTCATAATAGAAAGACACAGATCCCAGCAAGAAAATTAATTGTTTATTAATTTTAAATCAATGCCTACATTGATTCAAATAGAACCATCATGATAAAAACTAACAGCCCCCAACTTGGATTCTCAGGCAGCGCCATTTGCCCTGCAAGATGCTCACTTTCGTGACTTATGAATGAATGTGGACAAGAGCTACAGGGAATGAGATTAGCATTGGTTCCTGTGAGCTTTCCCGGTTATAGGTTCATTCCATATGATGACTCAAGAAACATTATTAGGCTATAAGTGAATTGTATGGATTTGGATCTTAAATTGTATGTTGTATGTCCAGAAAATTCTTAAATACCATTAGGCCACTCAGCCAATTGTCTGTGCCCCTTAAGCCACCATCCCTTCATCAGATATTAATGATGTCACTCAGCTAGGTGGACTAAGAATTAAGTGAGTTACTCCCTCCCTCACAAGACTCTTCCTTGCACATTGCCCTAGGAGATGTGGCGAAGAGCTACTTCCGGAGCAGTAAATCCCAAGTGGGGGCCAGGTGGGGGAGGGTGAAGGCAAATGTAAATGACACCGTTGTGCAGTGACTCATCTGTTCACTGACTTCATTCACTTCTGTGTTTTCAGTCAGTTGGACAGCTGTGTTGGCCGTGTGAAGTCAGAGAATTTTTTTGTTCCAAAGACAGGAAGATGCAGGGGGAGGAGAAGGGGGACAGATAAAACAGTGGATGTGTGTGTGGAGCCCTAATTGCTGTATGACTTCAGCTTCTCTGACCGGCTAACAGTCACCACATTAGTCACCAGTCCTCAAAAAACGAGACAGGCCTGGGTGGATTCGACATGAACCAGGTTCAGGAAACGGCTCTGGCTGTGTAGCAGGGAGGTGAGGGGCAAATGCCTACCGCTAAAGAAAGCATTCTTTAGCCGGAAACTGAGGAAAAGCAGGCCGTTACAAAAGCAAAGAAGACAAGAAATTTCCTGTCAAAATGTCCAATAGTTTAGGGGGAGACACACCTTTGATTAGCCAGAAATATAAGCAACACTCTGAGATCACAGAGAGGGAGTAACTCAGAATCCCTAGAGACTTGCAAAACAATGTAAATGGAGCCAGAGCTCACACATCCTTTCTAATGTCAGTTGGCCCCTTAGCACCACCTATGTCCTCCCCCTTGTTGCTGATCAGCACTCACCCTCTCCCATTTCTCCACAAAGATGAATCCAAACATCCAACATTCACTTCAAACCTTCAGCCTAAACCTCAACCCTCTAATACAGGTGTCAGCACGTTATGGCTTGAAGGCTAAATTCGGCCCACCATCTGTTTAAATAAAGTTTTATTGGAACACAGTATTTACTTAAGGCACCTCTATAGCTACTTTTGTGCTATAACGAGTGGAGTCATTCTGACAGAGACCTTTGGGTCCACGAAACCTAAGCTATTGGTGATCTAGCCATTCAGGAAAATGGTTTGCTGACCTCGGTGCTAGTGCATAGTAGAAAACAATGCTTCTTATTTATGTGAAAAAGAATTCCCTCAATATTTTTACCCACCACTATTAAACAGTCTGTATCTGTTTCTATTCCCATCCAGGCCTTGCTGGACTCAGAAGATGAAGCTGCCACCTCTCCCACTCAAGATCAGTCCATCCACTCTGGCCCTTGAAATCATCCTTCTCTTTCCTTCCAGATGTTTTTTCTCATGCCATTAACCTAAGATCAGGGGATCTAGACCTTCAGACTACTTCTCACTATCTTCTGAGTGAGAGCCTCCCTTCTCTGATAGCATCATCACTATCTCTACGCTCTCTCTTCCTGCAGTATTTGACTGGTAGTTCCAGGGGACTAGCAATCACTGCACCTAGCTATCCTGTGGGAACCACAAAAGCATCATGTCCAAAACTAAACTCAACATCTTTCTCAAGAAAACTTTTCCCCCTTGGACCTCTCTATGTCTGCTGCTGACACCACCAACCACCTAGAAATCTGCAAGTCAACTTTTCCCTCACACCATATATACAGTAAGACAAACATGCTATTGAATCTACCTTCTCAATTTACCCATGCTTGAGTAAATGTTCAACGCTCACTATCCTACAACCTGCCCTAGGTTGGCTCCCTTTTCTCGCACCTGAACAACTGCAATCGCCTCTTAACCAGCGAATTGTCCTGCCTCCTGCTTCCTGCCTCCTGCCTCATTCTCCCCCAATCCAACCTCCCTACTCTTGCTTGAAGGCTACTGTCAGTGTAAATCAGACCATTCCTTGTTCCTGTTTTATCCCTTACTTACCCCACATGGCCTATAAAATAAATTGTAAGTCACTTAGCCAAAAATTCTCCATGTTGTGATCTTTAGCTCTTTCACCAATCTTATCTGCTATGTTTACCCTGCCCTAGGCCAGTAACACAACCTGATGCCATCAAGGCCTCTTTTTGAACCCACCAGTTCATGAAGACAAGCCACAAATACCCACCAGGTTGCAGAGCCTCCTTAAGTGATCCACACTTGACTCTGCTTCGAGTTCATCTTCCCTGGCTCTACATTTTTGGCTGTATGACTTCAACCTGGATGCCACTTCAAGCCTTCTGAGTTTGGCATCTAAAGTTAATCTTTGCGTTGAATCTAGACTTTCTTCTAACAGACTTTGACCTAGATTGACCCTCCAGTTCTTGAAATTTGTGTTTGCTTTGGACATGAACCTTCTACACCAACTCTTAGAAACCCTTAGAATCTAATCCTAGGTTATGGCTTAACCAACACTTGAGGAGACCAGCCCCATCACCAGGAGTGAGGCTTTAAGACACCTCCAGTCCTAATATATATGCCCCCAGTATCAAATGACCTGTAGTTCCCTTAATACCCCCATGAAGTTTCATGTCCATGCTCTGTCTGGAATGACATTTTAACTTTTGTTCACCTGGCTAAATAATACTAGATCTTCCATTATTCATCTCAGGTGTCCTCTCACCCATATAACCTACAGCTTAGTGGAAAGTGTTGACCAGAGGAAAAGAAATCCAGTATGTGGGAAAAGGGGAAAATATCAAAGAGTTTCATTAATAAACTCGTGAAAAACTATAGGACAGCCACACCTTGAGAAGAGGGAAAGAAAATGAGAACAAACAGAAAAAGTCATAACTATGCAATGGCTCACATGCTTTTAACCTTAAAAACTGATGTAAACATAATACCAGAAGGACTCTGGCCAAGTAGAGGTAAAGAATTAATTAAGTTAGGGCTAAACTAACATTTTCCCTGGTGATATAATGCAAACGTTATATTAATAGCATTGTAATGAGAAAAAGTAAAATGTAAATGAATACAAAATAACTGCAGGAAGCATATTTTCTAATTAGTTCTACCTAAGGGGAAGACCTAGAGAGAAATTTATGAGGTGTTAGGAACATAGACAAAGAAATGCAGAAATAAATGAAAAGAATAAGACATATATAAGAGTTAATTTGAGACTGTGTATTCAAGAGAGCCTAGATGAGATACAGGTAGATGTTGCTTCTCTGGCTGACTTTTTGGTCTGAGCAATGCTAAGTAAAAAATCAGGAAGCTGCATGTCCTCAGGGTCTCATCTAGTCTTTTCAGTCATCACAGCGTGAAAGAAAATTCCAGGTATCAGCAATCTGCACTGAGAAAAAGTGGGTGCTCAGTCTTTGCTATCTTGCTCATAGTAACTTTGCTCAGAGTGACCCCTGACGGCTGTCCTAAGTTGGGTCCAGGGATAAAGAGGAACAATGGGAAGAGGTGAAGTAGAACCAGGAAGTCACACCTTCCCCAAACACTCCTTTCTCAGAATGAGTTCACTGCCCCTTCTCAGTGCTCCAAAAATATCATGTGATTACCCTTTCATAGCCCCTAGTACATTTTTTTTGGTAGTATCTATTTCCATCTACACATTTCCATATACATAGTTCCTTAAAGTACATTGTACTATAGCAGTTTAGGAGCAGATAGGATAAAACAGGGTGCAGAAGCAAACTCTGAAATTTCAGCAGCTTAGCACAACAAGTTTATTTCTCATCATGCAAAATCTGATCCAAGTCAGTAGGAATTCCCTTCATCTGGTAATCATGGCACCAGGCTCCCTCAACCTTGTGATACTGCCCGCTCAGCACTTCATATCCTGGGTCACGACATCCTCAGAAGAAAGAGCCAGCAAGTAGCACACTGGCTCTTCAATGCCTCTGCCCATGACTTACATTCACATCCTTTACACTCATATTTGACAGCTAGAACTGGTTACTTGGCCCCATCTCCCACAAGAGGCCAAGAAACATAATCTTCCAATGTCTTCGGAAAGGGAGGAAGAAATTAATTCGGGTAAGCATAGAAAGTCTCCACCATGCCAATGTCATATGTCATTGTCACTCCAACACTTGGAAGAAAGGCAAGTACATACTGGTGACTGAATAAAGGTTTGCTGAACTATATTGACTCTGCCTGGCAGACTTAAGGAAAGTCTTCACAGAAAATGAGGTCAGGAAGTGGAGAAAAGTCCCCTTCAAAATCTTAGCCCCAGGAAAGGAGTCTGAAATAAGAGAAGAACCAGGAGAGAGCATTGTCGAGGAATCCAAATGAATGAATAAAGAATAGTCAATAGCATCACATGCCACGGAGGGGATAAATAAAAAGATGACTGAAAACAGGCCATCAGATTTGACAATTAGGTCATTAATGGCTTTTCTCTGGTGCAGGCCAAATCTCATTATGGTGAGCTTTAAGAGAGTGTCTAAATCATTTCAGTGAGTTAGAGTTTCATAGCATGAATGTTGCTCAGAACAGATGGCTGTATGAGATTTGTGGATGTTTTCTTACTGTGAGGTTTTTTTTAACCCTAATAAAATTCCTTGCCATGAAATAGTAATAATAAGAATAGCTACCATTCATCATGTACTTGCTATGTGCCCAGTACTCTGCTAAGTACTTTGCTCGTATTATTGGTAATATTTAATAACAATCCTATAAGGAAGGTATTGTCATAGTCTGGTCTCACAGTTAGTATATACTGCAGTGAGGATTGGGACCCAGTTCTGCTTGGTTCCAAAGTCTGTGCTCTTTCAGCTACATCAGTCTTATTCCCCAAAATATAGGGATAGTCGAACTGAGGTACTTTTCACAAAGCAAAATAATGTCAAGGTGGAAAGGCTGTCTCATGTTGAATTAGATTATCGTTTTATCTTTAGCCTCAGAACAATTTCATACCAAGCCATAGCTAATGTTGCAGATATTCTGAACTGTCATTCTGAAATTTTCCTCACTAAAGGGATAAATTATACAACATATATACAGTATCCAAATTTTCTTCAGTTCTTCCCTGTTTTGCTTACTTTTCATCATTTCAGCCTTCTTTTTACTTATGTAGGTAATAATTTGGCAACTATAAATTATCTTTGATTTTGGTGAATCCTCACGTGTTTTCTCTTTTACACAAAATTGTAAACAGTGTGTTACATTTGGATAATGACATTTTTCCACTAAATTCACAGTAAAAATAAAATGTATAGTTCTCAAATTTTGTAGGGAAAATGGTGTCTCGTGTATGTTGGTTTAATTGCATTTGGATTGAGAGACTATCTTTGGAAAATTCACTTTGGGTTAGTGGAAAACTGGTAAGGAAACTTGGAACTGCTTTGAACATACCAGTAAGGGAACAATTCAATCGTAGTTCATTTAAAGCTCCCAGGGAAAATAATTCTCATTTTCACCCTTGGTTAGTATAGTCTTACAGTTCTATGGTGCTTAACTGTTTAATGATCCTACAATGACTAAGTAAGTGGCCTTTTCCAATTCATACCTGGTACTGAATCCTTACCTGTTTAGCTCACCTGGAGTATGACTTACGAACAGTGTTCCATATACTCTTCCACACGTGGCTTTTTATTTTAAAAAAAAAATTCACTGGACTTTCTGGATGAGGGAAATTAAGGTACATATTATACCTTGACCTATCAAGTCAGAAATGTATGCAATTTAATATTTATAAATTTCACTGCAATTTCTATTCCAAGCTTCACCAAGAATTTCAAGTTTATATATTACTTTCTCAGAGTGTGAAAATTAAGTGATTATTAAAAATAAGACTCATTTCATGTGGATCTTTAGGAATGAGTGTTAGAAAATAAATATTAAGCACAATGGAACATTACAGGTGTGTTTCCTATAATATTATAGATTTTAGTTAGTTTACCAAATTTTTACTAAATGAACACCTGAAGTGGCCAGAGTCCTAGACTGGGTGCAATCAGGAAGACACCCCTTACACCCAGTGCCTCGTACTATAGTAGAAAAACGAAACTAAGTAAATGGGTTTGCATTAAACCCATTTACTATTCAACACCCAATTTACAGGATAAACAAATTCAAACACCTCATAATAAATAGTTCACTGTAACTAAAAGACTCATTGCAGATTTTCTTTAAACAATAAACTCTTCTTAAGCATCTTTCCACTCTAATTCCATGGAAGCTTGAGCTCCCACTCTATTCCATACATTTTTTTCTTTATACTGCTGACCTTTACCCCAGTCCTGGCCTCCAACTTTCAGTAAATGGACTTGACCTTTGCTTCACAAAGAAAATAGAAACCATCTTCCTGCATCTAACCAGTTTTTCCTTCTTCCTTTGTCCAGGGAAGGAAACATTTCATCTCCAATCAAGGGTCATCCCTTTCAAACACATTCTGGGTCCTACCCCTCCGCTGCTTTCAGACTGTGCCCCTAGGGTTTTCCCTTCACTTTGGACTGAAATCCACAGTTTCACTGCTCATTGCCAGTTCTTTCTCCAAAGTTTCCCCAGCCCTTGCTTGACTGGCAGGAGTTCCTCCTCTAATCATTTCCTCAAACAGACTTATATGAATAATGTTTTCTGTGTTCTTGCACATTCACAACTGTTTTTCTGGAATCTTTCAGACATGAAAGATATTTTAGCCCTATATAAAATCTTTGGCTCATTCTTTCTTTCCTCCAATATCTTACAAGGATTGTTTCACTGCCTTTTGGGGTTGATTGTATGTTTAGAGGAATCTGACTCCTGCCCAACTTCATTTCATCCTGAGTGAGTGAGTATTTTTACCTGCTCACCCAGAATATTTTCTCTTTAATCATTTTAGGGTATATCTTGTTGTTGGCTTTACCAGGCTAAGTTTTTCCTGGTATGTTGTCAGCCCTTTAAATACATAGGTGCATGCCTTATTTTATTTTTAGAAAAATTTCCTTGAATTATATTTTTAAATATTTATTCTGTTCTTTTTGTTTTCTTCTTGGGAGACTCCATGTGTATGCATTTGATATCTCTTGCTTGGGTGTTAGTTCCATAAGTTTGTCTCTTATCCTTTGTTTGTTTTTTAGAGACAGGGTCTCACCATGTTGCCGAGGCCAACCTCAAACTCCTGGGCTCAAGTCATCCTCCCACCTTGGCACCCCCGGCTGCCCCTGCCACTGCGCCCAACTTACCTCTGTATTTCGTGTTCATTTCATTCACTTTTCTCACGTCTGTATCCTTTGTCCCTTACTGTGCTTTCACTGGTGTCTACTGTTCCTCGTGCTCCATCTAATTTAGTCTTTACTTCCAAAATCGTTTTGACTCTTTCTCTTACATCTTTCACAATTCCTGCCAAATCCCCTTTCACCTCCTCCTTTAATTTGTTCCGCATCTCCCATTGTCCAGTCCCGAGTCCTCGTGTTTCTGTTTTGTATACTTCCATTAATAGCTGTTATTGCTCCATCAAGTTTCTTTTTAATTCACGGAATGTTAAGTTGCAAGTTTTATGTGCTCCTTGGCAATAGTTCTCTGGTACATTTCATTCTTCTATAGGAAAATGTTTGCGATTCTTTTCCACAGTTTAATAGATCTCTGTTTAGATGCTGTGCCAACTTTTTTTGTTACTCATGTTTGAGTGAGTTTGATTTTCCTGGACCAGCTATAGAAAGGATACTAGGGGACAGAAGGGAAGGACGGAGAATTTTGAGTCTTACGAGCTTCACAGCTAGCTCATGGTCTTTCTCCTCTGTTGCAACAGACCATTTACTTTAAAAATAGTACCGCTGTGCAACCACATTCCCTTTGCCTTTAAGGTTCAGAGTGGCTTCTCCTCATGTGGTCACCCAGTTTCTTCACCAGCCACTGCCACACGGGACACATCTCTTACCTTCCAAGGTTGCATCCTCCGTTTTTGTTGGTACATTTTGGCTTGTACTTTCTGTAGTCTGCCACCAGTGTGGCCCCAGGCCCTTCCCATCTCCTCTCAATGCCACACTCTGTTCCAGCTCATCTAGGGCAAGCAATATCCCAGTTTGCCCAGGACTGGGGAGGTTCCCCAGGACATAGGACTTTCAGTGCTATTAATAAAATTGGGAGAGGTCCAGGCAAAGCGAGCCGAGTTGGTCACCCTGAATTCATCTCTGCCTACGCAGCTGCCACTCTGGATGGGGCCCTCCCCTTCGGGAAGAGAGCAAGACGCTGTTTTCTGAGACTCACCACAGCGATGCCTCCTCGCCTCCTCCTCACTGTTCATCTCCGTTGCCCACGCAGCTTCCTGCCTGCCTCCATTGGCCTCAGGTACTTTTGGCAACATGTATACATAAGTTGTAGTTCAAGAACTTTCCAGGTCTCCTAGTTTCACTGAAAATGGAACCTGTGAATTTTTTTTTCATTCAATTGATTGCTCTGCATAATTTCTAAGAGGAGAAGTGGAAAAATTCAGGCAAAGCTGCTACCATGTTTCCTTGGAGCTCAATGGATGTGTTCTGCTGTCTTCATAGAGTTCCGGGTTGAAGACCTCCACTTCTGTTATAACTGAATTTCTTGACAGAGTAGACTCTGCAGTTATGATTGTGGTGCTCAGAATAAACAGACCAGGTAAGCAATGCCCCATACAGAATGATGAATTGATAAGATGAACTTCAGGCTGCGTATGCTGCACAGTATAAAAGCACATTAAAATACATAAAAACACAACACCACATTATAAGCAACTAAAGCTATATGGATAAAAAGTAATAATATAAATAATATAGGAAACATTGATAACTAAGAAATCAGAATGGGACTTAAATAACAGCCTCTATATAGCTATAGGTAGAATATAGCACTAGGTTTAGAATAAGCCCTCCTTTAAGAAATTGCTGTTTCTTAATTAAGGCCAAATTCATGAAGAAAAAGGTAGAAAACAGAGTAAGTGCTCCTATATGCAAATTACTGTGGCATATGCTGTTGCGTGGGTTATTTTATTTAATCCTAACAACTTTTCAAGGTAAAGGTAATAAGATTGAGTGTCAGAAAAGCGAAAATATCCAAAATCATTCATTGAGCAAATGTCAGAGCTAGGATGCAAACCCAAGAGTCTCTGGCACCAACACCCTCACTCTTCTTGCTACACCACTCTGTCTCTTTTCAATCAAAGAAAAGAATTACAAGAAGTTCGATGCATGGAAGAGAAACCTTGAGGGAGACAATAACTTAAAACAGGGGGAGTGGGGAGGGCAGTCATTGAGTTCTAACCAGATGTGGCAAAAGCTCAAGTGTAAATGGTATAACTGCAGCAGGAACACAGAGGGAGCGAGAAAGGCAGCAACCATATTTATTAAGATTTTTAATGCAATTGCTTCAACAAGCTGGAGAGACATTTAAGACTTGAACAACTCAGTGCATCTGGTTTCATCTCCCGACAGAAGCCCATTTTGACGAAGTGGGAATTAAATTCACAAATGTAAGAAACTAGAATAGTTTATCAAATTTCTTCCTGCTGTTATGAAAAATAATGTTGTGATAGGGAATGAGATTAAATCCTTCAAAAATCAAATTTAGGTTAAAAAAAGAGAGAGAGAGTGGCAGACTAACTGGTCTGCCAGAGGAAACAGAAGTATCAGGTCTAATTCTTGGAAAATGGTTTGCAGAAATAAAGTCTGTTTCTTTGTGTCACTGAAAAGCTATTAAAATTAGAGAAGCTCCAAGCCATTTGAAAAGTGTTAGCCTGTAGCCTCTTCCCAAATTACAGACATGAGGCATGGGAAGGCTCGGGTGGTCAGGATGGCATCACTGGAGTCATCTTCATCTTCAGTCAACCCTCATGGAGACCCCACTGTGCATGTTTGATCTTGGCTTCTGCATAGCGTCCTCATAAATAGGAAGAAATTGGGGGTTGTATGCCTTCAGTTTATAGAAGGAAATTGTACTATTTAAGAAACTAAATGATTTGAGGGGCATATGTAGCTTTGACCAAAAATATTCCCTGCAATGCATAAATATTCATTTCACTAATTTCTGACTATTTCAGTAATTTATTCAATTGTGAAATAAAACATTAACACTTTATTTTCAGATACTGGTGCATTTGGATTCCATTAATCTTTCTCTAACTACTATAGCCCAGATTGACCTCTCCTTTTTATGAAAAATTATTCCTATGGGTGATATAATTTGACCCTTAATTGATTTTTGTGATTATTTATGAGGTAAACGTTGGCTCCAACTAAAGAGTAAGTTCTTTAAGCATTGGAGCCGAACTGTGATAAGCCAGAGCAGATAATTAACATATATCAATTCATTGATCACAAGGGAAGTGAAATTGTAATGGAAGGCTTGGAAGGGAAGGAGATAATGAAATGCAAAGCATGTTGGAGAAGGGAAAGCCTTCCTGAAGCATCCCAGCGTTGGACTTTAAGCAGCCAAAGGTCTACAGAGGAATCTGCAAACCTGGGAGAAAAGAGGGTAGAGGTACCAACAGATAGAGAAAGGCATGAGAAATGTCAACTGGTGTGTCTAGCTATTCGTATGTACTCGACTAAATACTGAATTGACAAGCAGCTTCAGGAGATTCTTGCATGGATATCAAAGAAAGAAAAGCACACTCCCCTGTCTAGAAAGGTCAACCACAGAGACTGATATAGTGACAGTTATCAAAGCCCACTTACTCTGTAAAAGGAGTATGAGACTGTATCAAAGACAAATACAGTTTGTCCAAGAAAATAAAAATCAAGCCACAGAATTGAATGTGCTTCCTTTTCTTTATTCAATTTACTCCATCCTCATCCTTCATGTTATCTCTAGCTTCCTAGTTTTCTAAGAAAGAAAGTTAGCATTTACATATTGTGTAATGTAGGACTGCATATGATTGATGTGTGTGTGTGTCATTCTCCATTTTCATGATTTTCTTAAGTACAAAGCATTAATACCACTTTTGTTAAGTGAGCAAAAATGCTAAGGAAAAGACCAGTCAGACCATATGGAAAACAATTTTCATCCTTAAGAAGCTTAAACATTACAAGGACAGATTTTGAAGATGGATGCATTGTAAAAGATTCAGATGACAGCAGACTTTAATTTTTCTTTGTATTGATTTTGCTCTCTCTTAGTCACTTGTTGGCTTTTAGGGGGGGAAAGTGAATCCAAGAGGAAGCATTTAAAGTCTGAATCACCCTAAATCCTCTTTGACAGCTTTATACTTGATACTTGATACTAAGACACTCTGAGTTTCAATGCTGAAAGGTGGAACAAATGGGAAACAGGTAATCAAAGGTAAATAATAGGAAAGCCTTTTTCTTTTATCTAGTTTCATCAAAGTCTCTAGATGTTCTAATTTTTTAAAAATATGTGTCTACCTGTTTACACTGGAGTTGAGGAGAAGAGGAGAACAAGACCTGTTTTAGTCTAAAACTGCAATCTGGGAAAGGAGAATGTGTCTCTCTACTCTTAAAATGGTGCCTTTTTTTTTATTTAATTTCCTCCTGTTCATTTAACCAACATAAAATTTATTGCATTTCTGGCATACAGTAATGTGAGCTATACAGCGATAGTTAAGACACTATCTTTAAACCTAAAGGAGTTTGTAGTCAGTTAAAGGAGAGATTCTAAAAATCACTATAGTCTCATTGAAGGTGGTAAACATGGGAAGATTAAGGCAAGAACAGTGCTGAGTGTGTTTTAGGAAAATATAATCGAGGACTCCAGGCTCAAATTTCAACATTTGTTTCATGGTATTGGCTGAATTCATTGAATTCTGTAGCCATAGAATTCTTCACCTAAAATTCTGCCATCATCCTGAGTGTCTGTATTATCTTCATAGCCAATCCTGCTTCACGACTTCAGAAGGTTCGTACTCCACTCTACTTTGGCTACCCACTCCTTCTCGGTCCATTTGGGCTGCAACAACAAAATACCATAAACAGGGTGGCTTATAAACAGGAGAAATTTATTTGTCAGTCTTGGAGGCTGGAAAGTCCAAGATCAAAGTGCCAGCAGATGTGGCGTCGGGTGAAGGCCCGTTTCCTGGGTCACAGACAGTTGTCATCTCGCTATGTCTGCACATGGCAGAAGCAAAGGAGTTCTCCAGGGCCTCTCTTACACAGACGTTAATCCCATTCATCAGGGCTCTTCCTTCATGACCTAATCACCTACCAAAGGTCCCTCCTCCTAAGGCCATCATATTAGGGTCAGGATTTCAGCATATAAATTTGGGGGGGTGGGGACAAAAACATTTGGTCTATAGCAACCTCCCATACTTGACATCACTAAGAACTGTTGAATTGTTCCATTAATATAAACTTTTATTAATATAAGCCACCCTTGACCCTGAACTTTGCAGCCTATGCACTAAGTTACTCAGTCCTATGGAAACCTCTGGAGCACTTACTACCTTACTTTCTCCTTTTTTTGTATCTTCTAGGCTTCATTTTCACTTCCTCCCTTTTTTATCTACAATTCTGTGATTAATAATCTCAATCACTCTCTTGTTAGTCCTTAAGAATTCCCTTGCCCCACTATCTTTTTCTTTTCACAGTCCTAGAGACAGACCATTGTCTTCTAGTTACAACTGCCTAACAAAATCCCAGCCCTATATGAATTCAATATCCTACATCTCAATGAATGCCTTACAAGTTGCTAAGTACTACCAGAGGAATTCCCCACCCAGGCTGACTGAAACCACCCTAAATTCATGGTCAAGAACTTCACTTGGCCTCTGAAATCTGCTCCAAAATCTTAGCATCCTTATTACCAAACTCTCCCATTCTCCACTTCCATTTCAAAGTTTCTCAAGTATCCACCACACCCCACCACCATCAGTCTTTCCTCTATCAGATGACCTCTTGGAGAAGTAGAAACCATCTACCTCTTTAGTTGCCAAAAAAAAAAAAAAAAACATGCATACCATCTTTCTTCCCTCTATCTGAGGGCAATTCTTCATTCTGCATTCCAGGTTCTGTCTTCTTTGGTCAAGGACTTTGCATTATTGAATATGTCAAGTCCTTCTTTCCTATTAGATTCAACCATGTTCAGATGTCTCCAAATTTTCAAACTCTCCCATTTACTTCCTCCCCGCTCTAACTGAACAACATCACTCTCTCCTCTCTTCATGGCAAATTCGTCCAAAAATTGTCAAGAGTCAAAGTTGCTATTTCTTCATGTCCTAAAATTCTAATGCACTCCAATTTGGCATCTCTTTGGCATGTGCCATTCAACTCTACCCAAACAATTCTATAAGGTGATCAATGATTTCCATGGTATCAAATCCAGTGGACTCCTAATTTTTATTTTATTTGACATCTCAAAACATACAGCATTGTTGCCCTCTCTTACTAAAATATCGTCTTTCTTTTCTTGACTTAATGCACTTCTAACTTAGTTTCCTAGCCAATATGGCTCAGTCTATTTTTCTGGTATTTCTCCTCTATCCATTGTTTAAATGATAGCATTCCTTGATCAAATTCCCTTGCCCGATTGCATCAAAGGTTGTCTATTACTATTGGCTTTATTTTCCACAGTAGGCTGGAATTCTAAATACATAAGAGTAGCAGTATTCTTTTAAATACTTTATTTATTGAGTGTGATATTTGTGAGGGGTTTTTGTGTTTTTATCTTTTTTATTTCAGAATATTACGGGGGTACAAATGTTTTGGTTACATAAATTGCTTTTGTACCATTTGAGTCAAAGTTATAAGTGCTAAACAAAAGAAAATCCAAAAGTAAGAAGCAGCAGCTGCTCCAGATGAGAAGGAATCAGCAGAAGAACTCCAGAAGGAAGAAGAATCAGAGCGAAAGGACACCCCCAAAAGGGAACATCAGCTCTCTAGCTATGGATACCAACGAAAATCAGAATATTGAAATGACAGATAAAGAATTTCTGACATGGATTGTAAGGAAGCTCAATGAAATACAAGATAAAATAGAAACCCAATACAAAGAAACCACAAAAACAATGCAGGAAATGAATGAAAAAATCACTAAAAAAATTGAATTATTAAAGAAAAATCAAACAGAACTTCTGGACAAGAAAAATTCATTCGAGGAAATAAAAAACAGTGGAAAGCCATAAGAATAAGTTAGCTCAGGCAGAAGAAAGAATCTCGGAGCTTAAAGACAACACCTGTGAATTAAATAAGTCAACCAAAGAGATAGAGCAGAGAAACAAGAGGAACGAGCAAAACCTGCAAGAAAGATGGGAGTATATAAAGAGACCTAACATAAGAATCATAGACATCCCTGAGGGCAAAGAAGAAAATACACAAGAGTTGGTAAACCTATTTGAGGGAATAATTGAGTAAAATTTCCCTGGCCTTGCCAGAAGTCTAGATATCCAGGTACAAGAAGCTAAAAGGACTCCTGGGAGCTTGATCACAAAGAGGCAAACCATGCAACACATAGTCATCACACTGGCCAAAATAAACACAAAAGAGGTACTCCTATGAGCTGTGATGTGAAAGCATCAGGTAACTTACAAAAGAGTAGCATTATTAATTTTATATGTTGGAAAAATTTTTCCACTTGAATCACAGAGCTAACATTAATTTTTTCACACTGTTTGAAAAAAGACTAAAAAAAATTCCATTACATCATCTTATCTGTTAATACTTGATTTAGATTCTGCATTTAAAATTTTTATGAACCAAAAGGTGATATGAGTGAAAATAGTTGGAGAGAACTTCTAAAAATTCTCTCCTCCATAAAAGCAACAAGGCCACTGGCCAAATTATCAGAATCAACAACTTCTTCAGAACCCTGGAAGCTAACCAAAGGCTTGCAGCAATCCAGGGAGCATTTATTCAAGAAAAGCAGATGATTCTCAGTAAGAACAGCAAGTTTTGCAGTGTTTTTACTTTTCCTATCCCCACTGCCCCATGCCCAGCTGATAAACTTGAATGTGAGTAAAAAGTTAGATAAGCACAGAATATATCATGTAATAAAGATGGAAATCAAGGCAAAGTAACACTATAAATTATCTATGGATACACATACATATTAAACATCAAATATTCACAGGAATTAAAACTCCAAATTCAAGGTAGTTGTCACCTCTGTGAGAAAGGAATGAGATCTGGTTAGTTACAGGGACCTCAAGTGTATCTATAAGATTTCAACTTGGAAGGGAGAAGGGAGGGAGGGAGATAGATTTGAAGCAAATAAGGTAAGATTGTATTATATGATTGGGTGGTAAATACATGAACTTTTATGACATTGGTATCTATATTTTTCTGTATGTGTGAAATATTCCGTAATAAAATGAAAGATTGTGTGTGTGTATACATACCAAAACAAAGTCAGATTTATTTTGACTTTAACTCATCAGCTCTTCCAAGTGTAAAGACCAGTGAAATTAGAGCTGAAGGTGGCTTACTAGACTACCTGATGTGTCCTGCCAATTACTTTTCTATGGGGTCCCTATAGAAATCTCCTTTTTATTTTAAAATAATATTTTTTATTGTTTGTAAAACAAATTCACAATTATTCTCAAAATTTATAAACTACAACAAAATATAAGTAATGCACTATAAAATTATACATAATCACACTGCTAAGAATTATCCACCATTTGTATCTGGATATATATTCTTTCAGTCTTTTCTCTACACAGACATGTATCCTTTTATATAAAATGAGGGTCATGTTACTCACATGTAAATGAGATGATCATCTGTCTACTGAAAACCTCCAGTGGCTCAATGGCTTCCTACTGCCCTCATATAAAATCTGAACTCCTTACCTAATGTTGGGCTCAGAGACTCTGTGTGATCTAGACCTGCTTGCTTCATCTTCTCTCACTCTCTTGTTTGCCTGTTCTATTTTAACCTCACTAGCCTTCTTGTTGGACCAAGTTTGCTTCCAACATAGTACCTTTACACATGCTCTTTTCTCTATCTGGGATGCTCCTCCCCACATGACTTTTTGGATTACTATTCATCAAATATTCACTTCCTTACCTCTCCTACTCTGGGTGGAATATACTTGCCTATCCAATTGATATTGGTCTTGTTCATGTGATTCGTGTTGTGCAACGGCATGTTAGCAAACGTGACACGACAAACAGCTTGCAATATGCTCATGTGGTGGGATGTGCCCTCTTGTGCCTCTGTCATCACTGTGAGAGGAACATGCCCCAGCTCACCTGCTGGTCTGAGAAGGGTGAGACTCACATGATAGAGGCCTGGGCACAATTTGCAACTTGGTGCCAAGCCCAGCCAGGCCCAGGCCAAATCAACTAAACCCTGCCTACCCTACTCAGAGAGAATAAATTATGTGGAGTTAATAAGTTATTGTATTTTATCTTAAACCACTGGGTTTGGGGGTGGTTTGTTACCCAGTATTATCACAATAGTTCATGGATATATCCTGTATCTTTGCACTTCTTATTCTTGAATTTCATTCAGCTCTTGGTTCATATGCCACCTCCTTTGCATCCCTTTATGTCCCATGGACTCTGCTTTATATTTATCCATAGTATTGATCATAATACCTACATCATGAATATATTTATTTACATTGTTCACTGCAGTCTCTCAATGCCCAGAACGGTTCATTGTACATGCTCAAAAACTGTTGTTGAGTGAGTGAGTGAATAGCCTCCTGCTTTTCTAAAACTTTTTTTTAATTTCTTTCCATTGGTTCTTGTTTTTAATTGATGAATAATAATTGTGTATGTTGATGGGATGCAATGTGAGGTTTTGATGCATGTATACAATGCAGAATGATTAAATAAAGCTAATTTAAAATAGAAGTGCCATATGACCTAGCAATTCCACTTCTGGGTATCTATCCAAAGGAATTAAAATAAGTATGTTGAAAAGATGTCTGCACTCCCATGTTCATTGCAACACTATTCACAACAGCCAAGATATGGAACCAACCCAAGC
>NW_012144300.1:896765-898502 GCF_000956105.1 Propithecus coquereli
TGTCTTAATTTGATTCTTTGTATTATTAGAGAGATTAAGCATTTTTCATATGTATGAGACATTATCAGTAATTCTTCAGAAATAGATATTCATGTCCTTTGCCCATTTTTTCCATTAAGTTTTTTATCTTTGATTATTAAGGATTCTATCTTAAGGCTGTTAAGCTTTGTGAATTGTCTCAAACATCGCAAATATTTTTTCCAACAGTTTTTTTCTTTCACTTTTAAGTTATTAAAGCAGAATAGATGCAGTATTGCTTTGGGTGTCATGTAGAACCGACAATGACCACCTACCAGCTCTGCCTCTTTCTAACTATATGATCTTGATTTGCTCAAATCCTTACAAAGCTTCAGTTTCTCAGCTGTAAAATGTGAAGAATAATGACTACTATGTAGAATTAGTGTAAAGATTAAGATTAATGTTTGTCTAGTCTTTTAAGGTTCTTTGGTCTTAAGGAACATAAACTAACTCTGATTAATATATTAATAAGCAAAACAATTAATGTATTGGAAAGAATGAGATAGCTCACCAAATTATAGAAGATGTAATCAACAGACCTTAGGAAGGGGACAAAAAAACATGGATAGTCCCAGGTGGGCAGCAGCAGGAGCCCTTCCAGGGACTGCCCAGCTGAGACCTGGCCACCACATGATCCAACTCCTGTTGCTTTTTGTCCCTAGTGTCTACACTCAATATTCAAATTCCTGTTTGAGAGACTTTGACTGGCCAAATCTAGATCACATGCTCCCCCTAAAATCAGGGGAGTAAGGTTTAATTGGATGATAAATATGTAAGGCACACACCCCTCCCAAATGACAAAAAAGAAGGAAGAAAGGGAAAGAGGAAAGGAGCAAGGGAGTGAGAGAATGAGAAAGAAAAGGAAAGAAAGAAAGAAAGAAAGAAAGAAAGAAAGAAAGAAAGAAAGAAAGAAAGAAAGAAAGAAAGAAAGAAAAAGAAGGAGAGAAGGAAGAAAGGGAGGAGAGAGGAGGGGAGGAGGGAGCTACTCCTGTAGAGGGCTAAGTTCTGTATCTGTCCCTTAAGTAAGCTGACAAAAATAGTAGCCATTCATAATACTATGCAACATTTTTCTCTGGATTTTATAACATATTTAGAAAGAAGAAATACCATTGAAGTCAGAACCTTAAATAAATTTCTCATGGTAAGTTATCTTTTGCTTTTATTGAACCCATTCCCAAGAAAGTCAGCCCTTGAGTCATGCTGAAGATTTCTCAGCCTTCTAAGTGTTCGGGGGCTAGGCAGTAAGTGTAAGGAAGCAGTAGGACTCTTCAGCTGACTCTGCTTCACTAGGACATACCAGGCATGCTTAATTGTATGCTAGAGTAGAATGGAATGCTGAATTGGGCAAGTGTTAGAGGACAACTTTTCAGAAATCTGATATTTCAAAGCCAAAATATTAAAAGAAATTCTGGCACACCAAGTTTTCAAATTATAAGCTTCTAATCCTTTATAGAATATAAAGATGATGGAAAATCCCCCAAAGATGCTGATGCTTGGAAAGGACTTACCTCTTCTAAGCCTTAATTTCCTACCTTCCAAATAGGTTTAATGATATCTACCTGTCATGGTTACTGTGAAGATTAAAATAAGATGAAAATCTTATGAACACACTTTATAATGGAAGTCCACATTCCCCCATGTCTTATCCCTTAGAGCCAGTTGAAGGCACTATGAAAACTTCCTTTGACTGATTATATATATGTACATATACACATAATT
>NW_012144300.1:900588-903616 GCF_000956105.1 Propithecus coquereli
TATAGTCATGGCTGGGCTCGGTGGCTCATGCCTGTAATCCTAGAACTCTGGGAGGCCAAGGTGGGTGGATCATTTGAGCTCAGGAGTTTGAGACCAGCCTGAGCAAGAGCAAGACCCCATCTCAATTAAAAATAGAAAGAAATCAGCTGGACAACTGAAAATATATAGAAAAAATTAGCTGGGCATGGTGGTGCATGCCTGTAGTCTCAGCTACTCAGGAGGCTGAGGCAGAAAGATTGCTTAAGCCCAGGAGTTTGAGGTTGCTGTGAGCTAGGCTGATGCCACAGCACTCTAGCACGGGCAACAGAGTGAGACTCAGTTTTGTTTCAAAAAAAAAAAAAAAAGAGTATAGTCATGCACTGTGTAATGATGTTTCAGTCAACAATAAACCACATACACAATAGTGGTTTCATAAGATTATAACACCATATTTTTCGTATACCTTATCTATGTTTAGACCTATTTAGATATGCAAATATTTACCATTGTATTCCAGTTGCCTACAGTATTCAGCACAGTAATGTGCTGTGCAGGTTTGTAGCCTAGGAGCAATAGATCATATCATATAACATGGATGCGTAGTAGGCTCTACCATCTAGGTTTGTGAAAGGACACCCTACAATGTTCCCACAGTGCAAAATCACCTAACCGCACATTTCTCAGAAGGTATCCCCACTGTTAAGTGACACATAACTGTATTAAAAAGGAGGCCTACAGGATGTACTTAAACAGCCTTCCATTTGTTTGTGTCATCTATAATTTCTTTCATCAGTGTTTTGTAGTTCTCCTTGTAGATATCTTTAACTTCCTTTGTTAAGTATATTCCTAGGTATTTTTATTTTCTTTGTACCTATTGTGAATGGTATTGAGTCCTTGATTTGACTTTCCACTTGACTATTAGTATGTAGAAATGCTACTAATTCATGTGCATTGATTTTATAACCTGAGACTTTGCTGAATTTACTTGTCAATTCCAGGAGTCTTTTGGTGGAGTCTTTAGGGTATTCTAGATGCGAGATCATATTATTAGCAAACAGGGATAGTTTGACCTTCTCTTTTCCAATTTGGATGCCCTTTATTTCCTTCTCTTGCCTGATTGCTCTGGCTAGGACTCCCAATACTATGTAGAAGCAGTAACAGTGGCCACCTATGTCTTGTTCCAGTTCATAGAGGAAATGTTTTTAACTTTTTCCCATTCAACATGATGTTGGCTGTGGGCTTGTCATATGTGGCTTTTATAATTTTGAAGTATGTTTCTCCTATGCCTGGTTTGTTAAGGGTTTTTGTCATGAAAGATGCTGGATTTTATTGAATGCTTTTTCTGCATCTATTGAGATGATCGTGTGGTCTTTGGTTTTGTTTCTATTTATGTGGTGAATCACATTTATTGATTTGCATATGTTAAACCATTCTTGCAGCCTGGGATCCAACCCACTTGATCGTGGTGAATTACCTTTTTGATGTGCTGTTGGATTCAGTTTGCTAGTATTTGTTTGAGGATTTTTAAATCTATGTTCATAAGGGACATTGGTCTATAGTTTTCTCTTTTTGTTGTGTCCTTTCCTAGCAGTGCTATCAGGGTGATACTGGCTTCATAGAATGAGTTAGGGAAGATTCCCTCCTCGATGTTATGGAATAGTTTTGTAGGATAGGTACCAGTTCTTCTTTGAAGGTCTGATAGAATTCATCTGTGCTCATTATTGGTCTCTTAAGGGTTTCTATTTCTTCCTGATTCAGGCTTGGGAGGTTGTGTGTTTTCAAGAATTTATCCACTTCCTCTAAGTTTTCTAGTTTGTTTGTGTAGAGGTTTTCATAGTATTCATGGATATTGTGTATTTCTGTGTTATCAGTTGTAATGCCTCCTTTTTCATTTTCAATTGAGGTTATTTGAGTCCTTTCTCTTCTATGCCCATACTGCCCAAAGTGATTTACAAATTCAATGCAATTCCTGTCAAAATACTAGCATCAAATTTCACAGATCTAGGAAAAATAATCCTAATCCAAAAAAGAGCCAGAATAGCCAAAGCAATCTTAAGTAAAAAGAATAAATCTGGAAGAATCACATTATTTGACTTCAAATTATACTACCAAGGCTATAGTAACCAAAGCATCATGGTACCGGTATAAAAATAGAGACATAGACCAATGGAACAGAATAGAGAACCCAGAAATAAAACCATCTACCTACAACCATCTGATCTTTGACAAAGCAGACAACAACATACACTGGGGAAAGGATACCCTATTCAATAAATGACGCTGGGACAACTGGATGGCCATATGCAGAAGATTGAAACAGGACCCCTATCTCTTGCCATATACAAAAATTTAATTCAAGATGGATTAAAGACTTAAATGTAAGGCATGAAACCATAAAAAATTCTAGAAGAAAATGTAGGAAAAACCCTTTTAGTCATTGGCCTAGGCAAAGAATTTATGACTAAGACCCCAAAAGCAAATATAGCAACAAGAAAAATAAATAAATGGGACTAAATTAAATTAAAAAGCTTCTGCATAGCAAAGAAAACAATCAACAAAGTGAATAGACAACCTGTAGAATGGGAGAAGATATTCACAAACTATACATTCAACAAAGGACTGATATCCAGAATCTACACAGAACTTAAACAAATTAGCAGGAAAAAAAACAAACAACCCCATCAAAAAGTGGGCAAATGACATGAACAGAAGTTTTTCAAAAGAAGATAGATAAATGGCCAACAAACATATGAAAAAGTGCTCAACATCACTAATCATCAGGGAAATGCAAATTAAAACTACAATAAGATATCACCTTATCCATATTAGAATGGCCATTATTAAAAAGTCCAAAAACAATAGATACTGGGATGTATACAGAGAGAAATGAATGCTTACACATTGTTGGTGGGACTGCAAATTAGTATAACCTCTATGGAAAACAGTGTGGAGATTTCTCAAAGAAATAAATGTATACCTACCATTTGATCCAGCAATCCCACTGCTGGGTATCTACCTGAAAGAAATGAAGTAATTTAATCAAAAAGAC
>NW_012144300.1:905779-933894 GCF_000956105.1 Propithecus coquereli
CATCCAGCTAGACTCTGAATGAGGCAGTACTCCAACGGGATTGGCATCAGCCCCACCCATCCCTCGAGGAGTCTAGTTATTAAATTATTTTTTAAAGATTCATCTTCCCCAAGTCTTTGGAGGCCGTACAGCTGGAAGTCATTAGCTATAATCAGGGGGCAGCCAACAAAAGGAGGAAGCAGTGGGTGAACGCTCTGTCTTTCTGTAGCAGCCATCTGGGCAGAGGGAATTTGGTTTTAAACCCTAGCGGGTGGGGGAAGTTATTGGGATCCTGTTATATTTGGACTTGACTTCAGACCCTAAACAAAAGACCTTTTTTTTTTTTTTTTTTAATGAGGTTTGCTTTCTGGAAACAGGAGAAAAAGATAGCAGGAATAAGCTAGAGGACATCTCACAGGACATTATGGTCAAAGCAGACAGATAGTCTGAACACAAAAGCCAGACACTAGCTGATTGGGGTCCTTGTCTATTTCTGGCTTACAGTTATTGAAAGAAAAGAGGAGCCCATCCTACCCTGAGATATCTCCTTTTCTTCCCCCTTCCTCTGCCTTTCCCAAAGATAAGAACATCTCTCCCATTCCAGAAAAGAGGACTAGGCTTGTCTTTTAAGTTCTCCATAAAGAGAAACCACTTCCGACTTGTTTCAAAATAGGAGAAGTACCACACTTTTCATTTCACCTTTCTCTTCTCTGAGAATATTAGCAATATGGTATAATAAATTCAAAGCAAGAAAACACACTGAAGCCAGAAACCTGGGTTTACTGTGTGCCCTTAGCAAATTAAGTCAGCTCCGGGCCTCAACTCCGTTGTCTGTAAAATAATAATAATAGATTTCTCATAAGGTTGCTGGAAGAATTCTGGGTGATGTGTGTCAACTACCTAGTATACCCCCAGGAACACAGAAGGCATCCAACAATTGGTAGCTATTCTTATTCATCATTATTTATATCAACCTTTTAATAAAAGTAGCAAAACTCACCAATAGGATTGGCGGGGGGGAAACTTAAACAGAGTTAGTTAAGCATGGTTCATACTTCCAAAACATACTTCCTAAGTTGCAGATCTATGGCACCAAACACCACCTATATATGTGCAAGTTCGGGCCTCACAGCGTTTTAATCCTTTTTAAAGTGATTTTGAATATTTTAAAATGCATATTTCACACTAAGATATATATTTCCAGCTTCCCCGAAACACTGAAAATTTGGCAACCTTGGGCCAGCATTCCTGAGTGGCAACAAAGGGGCAGGGCTGAACAGGGACTATCCCTTTATCAGACCTGTGCTCCTCAGCATGCCACAGTCGCCTGCCTCCCTGCTGTGGAGTCCTGGCCCGGTCTCACTAACTTCTCCTACCTGGCCCTCTTAGGCATTTGAATCTGTGATATCTTCTCTTGCCCCTTGCCCCAAGTGCATACAGATGGTTGTGAATCACAGCAGTATAAAAGTGTTTCAGGAAGGGTGTGAGTTAATAGTTACAGGGCATGAAATGAACAGAAAATTATATGGCATCTTGATTAGAGGGTTAGCAAGACCAGGGGCACCAGACACAGAGCCTTCTCCAAGGTCTTAGGCTTGTCGTTTAACTTCAACAAGTCTCAAGTTCCTACCATGTAAAAGACAGCTAATACTTACCCTGCCATTTCACAAGGTGGGTATGTGGATCAAATACTATCCCATCTCTATTATATCATCCTTGGATGATAAAAAGGATCTTTTAATTTAATCTAGCCCTCAATTTTTTTTTTCAGATGAACAATCTGAAACCCAAGAAGTAGTTCTCAAAAAGCTTCCAATATAGTGAAGTAAGACAAAATATATGAAAAAGATGGTCATTGAAGGATACCTAGAACCATGTGAGCCTCTATTAAGTCCAGGAGTGGAAACAGCAAGTCACTTGGGACGGTTTTTTGGGTTTTTGTTTGTTCATTTTTAGAAAAAATAACTTAAATTGTTCTTGCCTAGGATTTCCAAATGTAAGAGTGATGGGCACACCCTTGCTCTGAGGAAAGGACATTACAAGACACATATACTGGAGAGGACACAAAAGATGTCTCTCCCTTGATTGCTGAGCTCCTCGGATGGGGTGAGACAGTTTGCAGAAAGGAACTGTAAGTCTTCTGAGAAGTCTTTGGGGAACTCGACCCACGGTCCCTGAGATTCACAATTAGGACATCTTCCAGGAAGGACCAAAACGGCCCTTCCAAGGTCTGCTGGCAAGAAAGCGGAGGCCCAGCGGGGGTGGGGGGCTTGCCAGGAAAGAAGGTGCCTAGGGTCAACATGAGGGTCTAAGGGTTCTGGTGAGTATGGGGTGAGGCTGGGGACCCTTCTGCGTTGCTTCAGATCTTTCTAGGAATAGATACCAAGGCAAGATTACATATGGAAGGGGTTTATCAGGGGAAATGCCCCTACAGAATAAAAAGGGAAGGAAAAAGAAGGTAGGAAGAGCCTTCACACCATGTTGCAGGGCAGACACTGTGAAAGGCGAGAGGGAAGCAAGTCGGGTTGAACGAAGAGTCTGAGAGCACAGAGCGGTTCTAGGAAGTCTGAGCCAGGCGGATGGTGAGCGCATGAGCCAAAGTTGCTAGTTAGAAGCGTCTGTATTAGGCAGGAATGTCCTGATTCTAGTACTACCCTCCCCACCACCCCACCACCCCACCAGTGTAAAGGTGTGACGGTGGAAGCTATGCTTCCTGCAGCATGTTCTCCCTAAGGGAGATCTGAGCTGCCACCTCTGTGGCTGCCACAGACACTGGCAGAACGTCCTGCTGCCACACCCACCGCTTCCACCACCTATATAGGCATCTGGGCCTGTAGATGGCAGAAGTAGCCACCAAACTGGGAGAAACCAGTATTCAACAGTAGACTCACTAGAATTTCCCACCCTCTTTCTCTGCTTTTCTTTTAACAGCAAGATTTGCCTTGTAAGAACCAAATAAAGAGCCAATAAAGTAAACCCTTTGGTTCTCAAACAATTAGAGAATGGCAGTGTTGGGAAATCCCAAAAGGGGGATAACAGACTTCCTGCTAATAATGGTAGGCACAGGGGGCGGGGGGAGGTCAAGCCACGAGTTGGAATAATAATATGTGGCATCATTATATTTGTACTGTGGCTGGAGAAGTCAGTTATACTGATTAAACATAGATATATGAAGCATTAAATAACAAAAGAAGGTTTTGACAGTGAGTCAATTCAATAACAAATCTCTAACAGCAGATATAATAACATACACTTGTATAAAACTCTTCAGACTACAAAGACTTTTACATATATATTACATTTATTAATCCTCATGACAACCAGGAAAAGTAGACAGAGTAGTTTGTCTCCATTTTAGGAATAAAATCAATGAAGATTAATAAACTTATCAGAACTCCCCATACCTGTACGTAGCAGAGTTTGCACTGGAATTCTTTTTTTGTTTTTCACAAAAACTTCCTTTATATTCCATTCAATTCAATTCCCTAGGTTGACTCTGTAGATAGCCAAATTAATGCCCTTGACAATAAACTCCTAGGATGTTAAAGGAGAGAGAGATCTCATCAGACTGGGGTGGTCAGGGCTGGCATCCCAGGGAAGAAGAATGGGACCTGATTCTTGAGTGGTGGCAGGATTCAGAGAGAGAGAGAGGGGAGAGTGGAAGGGTGTTCTAGCTGGGTAAAATGCAGGACATTGAGGAAAACGCAAATAAAACAGTTTAGTACAGAGGAATAGTAGAAAGTCGGGAACAATAAATTGGGACCAGGAGGCGAACTTTATCCAGAAGGAAGTGGAAACCATCAGGATTTTGAAGGAGGGATGATGTTCCCAAAGCCATTGGGAAGAGCACTGTGACCAGAGCTCTGTGTCTGGTGGTTCAAAGGAAGAAAGATGGATCTAAAGGTTATGGAATTAGTGTAGACAAGATAACAACAGGACTGGGAAATGATTGTATCACAATATCAAATACAGAAGAGCTGGGTGCTAGGGAAGTAGGAAATGAGCAAATTCCCATCCCAAAAATCTCAGAGATGGTTTCCAGAAAGAGGAACTCAAGAGACAGGATCAAAATACAGATAAGAAACCACTTTAAACAGCTTTTATCTTAAGGATTCTATATTTGGGCCAATCTTGAAGCAAATGAGGTTAAGAAATGTTTATGTTAGAAGATTTGCATGTAGAACACTGTTTTCCTCGTCTTGGTTTCAGGGCAGCCAGACAGAAGAAATTAAGTGTAATTAAATATAAAAAGTATCAATTAGCACTGATTCTCCCATCCACAGAGAGAAATGACCAGTTGGAAATGAGTGATCTAATCCTCTCTCAGGCCTTAGAAGGAGTTGGAAACCCAGACATCAACCTAATCAAGTGGGAGACATCACAGTAAAGCAAATGGTCCCCTGTACACAAACGGGCAATTTTTTCCCCAAAGTAGCTCTTGTTCAGCATATCATTCTAATCTCTAAAGTAGAGATATCCAATGTCCTGTTAACTTATACTCACACAAATAAGACAGCCTTGGGTGAAATGGAATCTCAATCTTGTGTGATATTTCACCCCTAACTATCATTAGATATTTAAAACCTTTATATCTAACAAGAATGAGTATGGTATTTTGGCAGCCTGAACACACTTAGCATCAATTCCCACTTTCATTAGTTTTTAGCAAGTAGATTCAAACCAATCACTTCCCTATTCTCAAAATGACTTCAGGTTACAATGCCAAACAGGGTATTCCTAGGTTACAACTTTCTGCTCCTTCTGCAATCATTCTCAGTGGGTGCCACTGAGCCCATATCATTGTCATTCTGCCTGTCCCATTTCTCTCTGCTCCTTGTTCAGATCACACTTCTGCAGCACCAGCAGCAGTGCTCTTGCACAGTTTTCCACAGGGCGCTGGTTTCATGGAATTTACTAGTTGGCATAGTCTCCTTAGACTTTTTCCCATCTTTAATAGCCACACTGCAACCATGTGCACACAGCCTTGTAAGAATATTGTGACTATAGGGCGGGCGCTTTTCCAAAGAGTTATGTTAGGTTGAACAACACAAAACAATGAATTCGGTGGTTTGTATAATAACCTGAAAAATCTCTTTCAACGAAGCACACCCAAATCCTGCCCACCCACCCCCCACTCCTGAGCAGAGCTGACTTTACCCAGGAGCCCAGATATACCCAACCTGAATGATGCCCATTTTTCTGGGATAAACCCTCCCTTTCATATCTAGATAAAGCTCCCAGGCCACACACGGCAGGAGGTCTAGAGCCTCCCTCAACATCTGCCTCTGCCTCTCCTGAATCAGTCCACTCTGCAGCCTGCATCTCTGCTGTTGCCTGCACCTCTGTCCCCAGCTTCACAACTGTTTTTAAATGTCTGTTACACACCTGGCTCTGTGTAGACACTGCAGACACATCTCTCAGATACACCACACAAGGTCCCTGCCCTCACAGAGGGAAGAGATAAGGAAGCCCTTGGAAAGGCTTAAAGCTTTGAACAATATGTTATCATGTTAGCTTTTTATTCCAATTTTTTATTGTGGTAAAATACATGTAACATACAATTTATTATCTTAATCATTTTTAAGTGTACAGTTCACTGGTATTAGTTCATTCATATTGCTGTACAACCATCACCACCACCCATTTCCAGACTGTTTTTTTATCTGCAAAACTGAAACTCTACACCCTTAAAACACTAACTCCCCATTTCTCCCTCCCCCCAGCCCTGGGAAACCACTATTCTACTTTCAGTCTCTATGATTTTGACTTTCATATTAATTAAGTCACACATAATTTGTCCTTTTTTGATTGTCTTATTTCACTGAGCATAATGTCCTCAGGGTTTATCCATGTTGTAGCATATGTCAGAATTTCCTTCCTTTAAAAGTTGACTGATAAGGAGGGACTTATTTGTGTCATTTTGCTATTTATTTTCTATATACCCTATAGCTTTTTGTCCCTCATTCCCTGCACTACTGTCATCTTTTGTGTTTAGTTGATTTTTATAGTAAAATGTTTAAACTCCTTTTTATTTCCCTTTGTATATATTTTATTTTATTTGTAGTTACCACGGGGATTGCATTTAATGTCCTGAAGTTATGCATTCTAATTTGGATTTCTACCAACTTAACTTTAAAAACATATAAATAAGTTGCTTCTTTCCATCTCTGTCCCCTCTCCTTTCAATTGCTGATATCACATAATTACATCTTTATACTTTGAGTGTCAAAAACATAAGCTAATCATTTTTTAAATATATTATCTTCTTAAATTATATAGAAAACAAAATATGGGGTTACAAATAAAAGTTATAATAATACTAGCTTTTAGACTAATAATTGCTTCTTTATTGTATTAGTCTCTTACATTACGTAGAAAACAAAAAGTGGAGTTACAAACCATTTTTACAACACTTGTATATTTGCCCATGTATTTACCTTTACTGTGATCTTTATTTCTTCATACAGCTTCATACAACTTACTGTCTAATGTCCTTTCATTTCGACCTGCAGGACTCCTTTTCGTATTTTTTACAGTACAGGTCTAGTGGAAACAAACTCCCTCAGCTTTTGTTTATCCGGGACTATCTTAATTTCTCCTTCGCTTTTGAGAGACAGTTTTGCCAGATAAAAGATTCTTGGTTGACAAGTTTTTTCTTTTAGCACATTGAATACATCAGCACACGGCCTTCTGGCCTCCAAAGTTTCCGATGAGAAATATGCTAATAATCTTGTTGATGTTCCCTTGCATGTGATGGGTCACCTCTCTTGCTACTTTCAAAATTCCTTTTTTGTCTTTGGCTTTCAAAAGTTTAGTTAAAACATGTCTCAGTGTGGGTCTCTTTAAAATTCATTCTATTCAGAGTTTGTTGAGTTTCTTGGACATTTATGTTTGTATCTTTCATCAAATTTGGGAAGTTTTTGGCCATTATTTCTTGAAATATTCTCTCTTACCATTTCTGTCTTCTCTCCTTCTGAGACTTCCACAATGTGTATGTTGGTCTGCTTAAGGGTGTCCCAGTGTTCTCCTTGCCCTGTTCATTTTTCTTCAATCTTTTCTGTTCTTGAGACTTGATCATTTTTGTCCTCACTTCAAGTGTGCCGATTCTTTCTTCTGCATGCTCAAATCTGCCTTTGAATACTTCTAGTGAATTGTTCATTTCAGTTAGTGTTCCTTTCAGCTCCAGAATTTCTTTTTGTTTCTTTTTAGGTTTTCTATCTCTCTATTGATATTTCCATTTTGTTCATACATTTTTTTCCCTTTCTCTATGTCTTCCTTTAGTTCTTTGAGCATCTTTAAGAGTTATATTAAAGTCTTTGTCTAGTAGATCCACAATCAAGCCTATTTGGGGAATGGCTTCTGTTGATTTATTTTTTTTTCCCCTTAGAACAAGAAATACTTTCCTGTTTCTCTATATGCCTTGTGATTTTTCACTGCTGTTGTTGAAAACTGACATTTCAATCTAATAATATGATACCTCTGGAAATCAGATTCTCTCCCTTGTCCAAGGTTTGCTGGTTTTTATTATTTTTATTTTTGCTTGTATTATTTTAGGCTGTCTTTGTACCAAAAATCATCCTGAGGTATAAACTTAAGGTTTTCTCAGGTCTTTTCTGAGCTGTGCCTTTCCCTGGGTATGCATGGTCACTTTCTAATTTCTCCCATATATATGGTTGCTTGTAAATGTCTTACTCTTTAATGTTTAATTCACAAAAAAAGGAAAAGAAAAAAGTGAAAGGAAAAGAAAAGAGTTCTGGCCCTTAAAATCCTCTGGAAGTCACTTAGCTAGAGGGAAAGAGGCTTGCAACAATGAGGACAGGTGCAATAACAATGGCATTGCCTCTTTGTCTGCACCTCTGTGATCAGAAGCAGCAATCAGTAGTCAGAGAACAAATCCCTAGTTTTTGTAGGATAGTGTCCTTTTTGCCTATCCTGGCTCCTATAAGCTGCATACAAGCTATTTCAGGAAAAGTGAGTAACTGCCTGCCATGAGGCTGGGTGGGGGTGGGGGATGGGTAGCTGCAACTGTGCTAAGAGCTAAAATTGGCTAAATAGCAACAATTTACCATCTATGACTTCCCTTGGTAGTTGCAAGCCTTCAACAGGCTCTAGAGTTCCATAATAGCTACATTAAACAGATTCTGCCAGTAAAATTGTGGTCTAGCTGGGAAAACCGATTCCTGGTACTTCCTATTCCACCATCTTTTCAGAATCCTCTCTGTGAAATTAACTTTTCTGCTAATGTTAGCAAGTTTGTCTAATATTAAGGCTATTTAAAAATCCTTTGCCTTCAAAAGGTAGGCTTTGTTCTTATAGGACCAGAAATAGATTTGGAAAATTAATATCTTTGCAAAACTTCCCTGATTCAAGCCATAAAAATGAAGAAGAAAATAAATATAAAACATTTCAAGAAAACTTCAGTGTTAGTCTTATAAAAATTTGTATTACAGTAATTATTAAGCATAATAAATACAGAGAATTTTATAAAGAAAAGAAGATCAAAATTCCTATCCAGTCTTTAGAAAATTGAATTTGCATCAAGGAGAAAATAGATACACAACAAAGGGATCTTGGGTACTGAAGGTCACTTCGTCCTTCAGTCTTCTGAGGACTAACCAAATATATAAATAAGAAGACTAGCCAAATATATACATAAAGACTAACAGAAGACTAACCAAATATATAAATAAAAACAATTCTTATCAGGGTTAGAGAATGATACATAAAATCAAAATGAAGAATTTCACCTGGATATTCATGCCCTTCTCCACACTATTTCAACTATAGCCACCAGAGTCTTAGAAAAATAGCAGTGGTCAAAACAGTCCAAAAGATGCAGGAGCAAATGCCAGTGAGGGTATTTTAATCGCTGTTCCATTTCATTGGCCAGTTTTACTGATGAGACTATCAGTTCTATTTTGGAGAATTTGGCTAAAATGTTTCAGGTGTTGAAGTGCAATGTTGAATGATCATGAATCTTCTACAAATCTATTTCCCCCAACTCCACTATCAACTGATTGAAAAGACTTAAAGTTTTGGAAATCTAATGTGTCTTCCTACCCTGGGGATAGTGGGGTAGCAACATGAATGTTGCTATGTGCAAAGAACATGCCAAGTTCATCTTCCCCTATCACTAGGCACAGCTGGAAGGAAAGAAAAGGAAACCCATTTTAAAGCATTTTAAAGCTACTCTCTATTCTAGGCTGTGAGACTGCTCTGTTTAGGATCTAAAATATGCTTACTTTAACCCATCTTTGTTGACACAGCCACAAACTTCAGCAAATACTGAAACCAGACTCAACTAGATTTCTTATAAACTTTCATATGTGAGCAAAATCCCCCCTTGATTTTGCCTAATGTTCATCTGCTATAATTTTTACCAAGTTCTAAAAAGGAAATCTTCTAGCATTTCCTATTCTATATTTTTCGGTTTAAAAAAAAGTGCCATTTGGACAGCACTTATCCATTTCAAGCTATAGTAAATTTTGCCTCTTCACTCTCTCAAAAGGTTTCTCTCTGATAGTCATCATGTGTACTTCTATTTTACAAGCAGTCTTTCTAACCCACGGAACTCTTGCTGACTCCCAAAGTAATAAGGATAATTGGACCTGAACTTGCAGAAGAAAAAACAAAAAAATTAAAGTTAAAAAGACATAAGCCAAAGCTTCAAGTTGGAAGGATGAGGGGACCATCTCTTTTTCAAAGAGCCCTAAGTGTGTTCACACTTAGCTGACTTCCCCTGAGAGAAGTGTGCTGTCCTTGGACAAAGCCGAGGGCTCATATCCTCTGTCCTTTATCTTCAGACCTTCTCTGTGACCTGGTAGCATAAGCCCTGTCTGGAGATATCTGAGCCTCTTCTTCCTCATGCAGTAACTGGCCATGTAACCTGGGGCCTATCTTTGGTAACTTTTCTGAGCTTCAAGGTCCTTATCAGTAAAATCTGGGTAATACCTTCTCTGCCTGAAAGCTTGAAAATAGACCCTTCCCATTTTAGATCCAAGCTCCCTAACCGCATATTCAAGCACGTAGGCAGTCTGGTCCCAATGTGAACATTCCTGACACCCCTTCCCTCTCCCACTACCCCGTGTATGCAGCCCTGACTCTGACCCCCAAACATGCCCTCCTGTACTTACTCATCTCTGTATCTCAGCTCCACCTTCTCTTTCTAGATTAACCTCCTTCCACCTACAAAAGTCAGACAGAGTTCCCAGGACACCTACCCCATTATGCCTTCCCTGATGTTCTCCAGTGACAAATGCTTTCTCCCTCCTGTTCATCCCTACCTTTTGAAACCTTTCACGTTCTTTGTGGTATCAGAGTTATTTATATACAGCTGCATCTTCTCTATTAGATGAGGGCAAAAACCTCAGTTTACCCATATTTCTCTCTCCCTCTCTTCTCCACCCCATGACCCAGATAGAATCTCAATCTTTAGTAGATGTTCATTAAATATTTCTTAGATTAATTAATAAAGTGTACAAGCCATTCTTCTTAGGGAAGTATGGCAAGAATGGAAAAATAAACAGCACATGCACTCGGTACTAAATTGGAACTAATCAATCAACACTTATGTGCACATATGGAAGTAAAATTCAAGCGAAATCAAGAAGGTGAGGTGGGAGAAGGGATGGGTAAATTCACACCTAATGGGTACAATGCACACTAACTGGGTGAGGGGCACACTTATAACTTTGACTCAAACTGTACAAAAGCAAATTATGTCACCAAAACATGTGTACCCCCATAAAATTCTGAAATAAAAATAAATAAATAAAGCATACCAAGCTATTTCACTATGTTAGTCTCTCTTCACATGAAAGTAGATATAGAAAAGGATGATCACATTTGCTAGCTAGCTTGAGTCCATCTAAAGAAAAAGGAAAGCAAATATTCATTATGAAATTAACGATGCTATAGATAAGCATAAGCCATGGATACAGGGACATCAAAATTCTGTGATTGCCACCAGCCCCCTGATGCTGGTTACTAAAAGTTTTGGGAAAAGCAATGTATGAATCTTACTGCTGGCCTCCCACATTCATCCTCTGAGGACACAGTTCTTGGAACATCTCCTAGGTCAGGATTTCTTGGAGGGTGCAAGGTGCTCTCCACCTGCAACAGTTGAAACAACCTCAGCCTCTTTTGATACCTGGCACTTTGAACTCTCTCTGACATTATGAGAAAGCACACTGGCTACTCCAAGTATTGGGAAAAGGAAAGTAGCCTTAGATATGTGATGAAATATCAACCTTGAAGTCAGATGGGGGGATTGATACATTTTAATGCGCCTCTTTTGTAACATGACTCGTTCTTGGCCAATAAATAACCTGGCTGCCAAGGATACGTCTTCCTTTCTTAGAAAGCAAACACCTCTCATCTTAAAAAGTCACATATGACTTCTCAAGTTTCAAAAATCAATTTCCTTCCAAAAATGTAATGAAATATCCAAGACAGGAGTGGGATCAGAACACCCGTGTCTGAAGCCTCAAGCTAACAGGACACATTCCTGCTCTAGCTCTTCTTGCCTGCGGCACAGCCACACTCTCTCCTTCCTCTTCTCTGCTTTGCAGCAACAGCCTCTCCTCTGAGTCCATCTCTGAGTGAATTATTTGTTCCTGAATCTGTGTTCATACATGACTTTATTTAGTACTTGGATATCCTGCCTGGTCAGTTGGGTACCTATGTGGTTCTTGCCACCCTAAAGGATGATGATTTCCCCATTTTTTATCTCCAGAAATAAGCATGGTATCTGACACATGACTGTGTTTATTCAAATCCATCCTTCCGATTCCATGGTATAGAATTGTCACCTCAATGTGCCTATTCAGCACAAGACTAAGAATTTCCCAAGCCCCCTTTCATCTAGGTAGGGCCATCTAGGCAGTCCTCCCCATGGTATATGAACAGAAGTGATATTTGCCTCTTTCAGGCCAGGGAGGTTAAGAAATGGCTGTGCTTTCTCCACCCAGCTGGAAGTAGAGGATTCCTAGTCCTAGAAAGATCACAAGATGGAAGGAGTCTGAGATCTTGAGGTATGAAGAAAGCCTCCCACCAGCAGGAAACACCTTCATTAGACAGTTACACAAGCGAGAAATAAACTTCCACTGGGCTAAGCCACTGAAATTTGATGCTTCATTTGTTGTAGAAGCTTTATCCTAACTAATACAGATTAATACTCAAAAATGTATATTTAATTTAATTAAATAATCTTATATAACCAACAATGCTTGCCCTTGTCCCTCTAAAGTCTAAATCATAAAGTATGGATAAAGGAGAGAGAGTGGGAGTTGGGAAAATAGGAAGGAGAGAAAGAAGAAAAGGAAGAAGTAAGGGAGGGAGGGAAGGAGAGAAGAAGGGAAGGACAGAGGAAAGAAAGAAAGAGGGGAGGAAGGAAGGAAGAAGGCAGGGAGGAAGGAAATAGAAAATACATGCAATGAAGAACTGTAGTCAAACTGCCGCCTCAGATGTAAGCTGCCCATGTCCTCACCGCCGGTTGAATACATCATAACCAGGTCATTTGTTAATTTTGCTGCTGTATCCACATGCCTAAAACATTCCCTGAGATATAGTAAACACTCAATAAATATGAGCTCACTTAATTAGTAAATTAAATTATGGATTAATTAATATAGCATGCCTTTGCTCTCTTATGAAATGACCCCAAGAAATCAAATCTCCCTAAACCTAGAAATTATGGTCTTTAGTAAAGTATAAAATAATCTCTCTCCACAGAAAGCTGAAAAAACAGCATATGTGACTATGACGATAAGCATCTGAATGCTTATGATGTGCCAGGTGCCCCACGGAATCCATGTTCTCAGGAAACTTTCTTCCAAAATCATAGAGAATCACTTGTTATTAAAGAGCTTATATTTAATGATTGGCTCTGCACTAGATAAAAGGCAGCATTCTGCCCCTTCTTATCCTAATCTTCAAAGCAAGTTACTTACAAGAATTTTCAGAAAAACTTTGAGAAGATGTTTTTGAGGAGGGAGAACAGGGAAAAGGAGAAATTTCTAAAACAGAAAAAAATAATCCAACCTTGATATCAAGTAAAGGAAGAAGAGACCACATAGTGGGGATGAGAACAATTTAATCTACATCGTATGGTCCAATGGTCCAATTATTGTAGTATATATATAATGCTAAATTCTTCCCAGCCCTGCTAATCAGACAGCGGCTCACTGTGTCTGTTTATCTCTGAGCCATTACCCAGTTGTACAGTAAATCTGCGTTTCCAGAGATGGTCTAAAATAGAAACCCGTGCTGGCTAAATTTGTTTTGGGACATATCAGGCAACAGCTAGAAATTTTTAAATGACCAACTTGTATTCCACTGAGGCACTGAATGAATTGATTAGGGAAAAGCTAAAAATTGAATAGTATTTTTTGGAGTAGGCTAAGGTTAGTGCTGCCAATGAAAATATGTAACTACCAAGAGAACAGCTATCAATCACAGCTGATTTTCAAATAGAAATGTGGAAAACATCAGATTAAACGGGAAAGGGGAACATCTTCTTTTCTCCTCTATATGCTCCTTTCCAACTAGGTCAATAATGTAATTAAGTCACCAGAAAATACACTCAAACTCCCACCACAAAAATTATGACAGGCGATCACAAGGTTTTCCACTGGCTAAAGGTTTCCTCAGTTCAACAGCCTTCGGTCAGAAGATCAGATCAGCACATGTACCCTGCAAAGGGCTACCGCTCAGTGGACCAATATCACGTGATTGATTGGTTTATAATACGGCGTGGGGGGTGCTGCCTTAGAGAAGAGTGCTCTCGGGAGAGACAAGCCCAGCTATTGTTTGGCTGCTCTCATGTTAGCGAGTGCCCTGCGGTAACCCTCGTGCTCTGAAATACTCATATTGGTTATTTCAAAGTTGGGTGCAGAATTGTGCTTTCCCGTGTCTGTCACTAATGACTTGCAGCTGTTGCTAATCTGTGCCTCTGATTTCCTTTGATTACTATGTGTATTGATGCCTGTGGTAAATAGGCATCTGCCAGGTGCCAGCACAATCAGGGGAAAAATATAAAAAGTTCCCTGTTTCAAATTCAATGTGACATTGTGCAAGTTGAGAGGCAACCATTTAACTATTCAGAGGAAACAGCTTCCTGGGGCACCTCCGGCCTCCTGGCCAGGGACATTCCCCCCATTTTCCTCCCCCGCCCTGCACCCCCCTCCCCAGTCGCTGCTGACTTTCTTTAGGATTGTTTTCAGCCACAAGAAGAGAGTTTCCATACACATGACATCAGTGCAGGGAAATAGCTAAGGTGGGTGGTTCTGACCCAAGTTTCTAGAGAGCAAGTGTCTCACCTCTTGGCTAAGTTAAGCTCTAAAGGAACTTACCTGCCCCATCGAGTCCCCCAAAGCTTCTTCACAATGGCTGTCCTGTGTGGGCTTTTTTTGTTTGTTTTGGTTTTTTGCCTCCAAGAAACACATCTTACTCAGGAAGGGCCCAGGGCAGTGTCCCCTTCTCCATCAGGAGAATCAGCGGACAACCTGGGAGAAAACAGAGCGAAACAGAGGCTTTCCCAGGAAAGATGCAAAAGTGGCTTCCCTAGAACACCTTTTGTTGTTGTTCTTAGGAAAGCTAAAGACAGAGGTAGAGTTTATCCATCTCTTACTCTGATACAGCAATCCTGGAGCCTGACATAGGAGAAACGAGCCCCTGGTGTCCCCAGGCTGGGTGCTCTCTCATGGTTCCCTTGACCTCCCTCTACTGCGGCAGCCAGAGCCTCCCCCTGGACAGCCGCTAGCTCGGCCCACACAGCAAGGGGAGTGACTCTGCTTTCTGCTGGCATCTCCTTCTGCCATCCGTATATGATGAAGACAAGGACACTTTAGCCACATTTTGACAGGTTCACTGTTATTTCCAGTTCTGAAAAGAAAAATCTTCCGTGGTTGATGCCCAGCCACTATTTTATCACCACTAGGAAACAGAGCAGGAGACAGATCTATTTTGGAGTTAATCGTTAGATTGCAAAGTTAGGCACCCCAAGGCAGGGACCGAAGAATAAAGGCTGATCAGAGGAGACCTAGAATATTGGAGAAAAGTATATGAGATTGCAAGATAATCTTCATGTTCAATAAATCATGTGAACCTTATGAAACTCTGAAATGAAAATGAGAATCTGATGGACTTTTCGATCTCCACTTGGGCAATTTTAAAACCCAGAATGTGGCTGGGCCATTGATTCACAAGCAGGGCCCAGGAATGTTTGGTCATTTTCCATCAAACTGGAACAATATGTTCACTCGAGACATTTAACTTGTATGGCTTCAAAAATCAGTCAGTAAGACAGTGGGCCCCAATAGTAGAGGAAAACAGTTAAAACATAGTGAAAGAAAACCTCATATCTAAGTCAGAATAAATAATTACAAGACTTTAGTAAATGCTCCTTAGCCCAGTGATTAAGGGAAACAGATACAGCATAGTAGTCATCTGGACATTAACTGTAGGGTTCAGGAAGAAAATCTCTGAGTTGAGCAAAGTACAAAATTAACAGTAAAGAAAAATAAGACAATAAATTAGCAAAATTATAAGCCATCATTTTTGAAAAGAGATATTATATCCTTCCTGGGTATTTGGACAACAAGAAAGCTTGTTGTATCGAAAAATATTTCACTACACTACATTTTATTCAAAGACAATAAGCAAGTCAACATCAAAGAAGATCTTGACGTGAGTTGAGCATCCCTAATGTGAAAATCAAAAATCCAAAATGCTCCAAAATCTGAAAGCACCATCATTGATGTGATAAGCAGAAAATTCCATACCCGACCTCATGCAATGGCTCACAGTCAAAACATTATTTCATGCACAAAATTATTTAAAATGCTGTATAAAATTACCTTCAGCCCATGTGTATAAGGTGTGTGAAACATGAATGAATTTTGTGTTTAGACTTGAGTCTCATCCCCAAGATACCTCATTATGCATATACAAGTTTTCCAAAATCTGAAAAAATCAGAAATCTGAAACACTTCTGGTCCCAAGCATTTTAGATTAAAGGATACTCAACCTGTAGATTTAAAAAAAGGAAGACCTTACTGAGATGCAGAAAATGCTGCCAAAGGGACTGCGTGAAGGTAAAGACATCAAAGAGATTGGACTTTGCTGCTGCCCTTTTAATCAAAAGTTCACAAAGTAGCCAAAGGCATCTCTCTTCTCATCGACAGTCAGAAGAGAGATAGAATGAGATGAGATGGAGAGTTGGCAATCATCCAGAAAGCCAGTAGAAAAAGGCTGGCTAGAGACTCCTATTACTCTATCAATACCACCCCGCACAGCCACCTCCCTACCACCCCACCCCCAGAGGAATGCAAAGAATGACCTCAGGAAAAACATACTCTCAGCCTCACAAACAAATTGCACGACAGAGAAATTCTTGCTTTCCTAGGGCCTTCATGTAACCTCTTATAATAACCAGTAATTTTAGTAGTTGGCTTTAAATTGCTATCAACACATCTGAACACAGCGTCTTCCAGAGAGACTTATGAAAGGAGATGTCTTGCTGGAGCTCTGTCAAGGGTCTGCATTCGGCTTAGGCAATGAGATTGAGTAGCATCACGTGCTGGCAGCAAGAGCCAGTTGCAGCCAAATGAAGTAACCAACTGGGTCTTTTGGCCAGCCTCCCTGATCCATCCTCAACGAAACTCTCGTCCAATGACTTAGAGGAATTAGAGAAACTGCAATAGAAATCCACTAAATATGAGCGCCAAGTTGTTACCTTGGGTATCACTTTCATAGTGGTTGAAGGCGTGTGCACATCTAATGCTTAGTGTTACCAGTTGCAATGGCAATTGGCTCTTCTCCAAACACACACACAGGAATTTTGCACCTAACTCCCAAAGTGTGATGCAAGGGGAGTTATCACTATGAGCTGCTTTGCAAGTTAAAATAAAATAAAATAATTAAAACACAAAAAAACTTTGAAAAATGTTAAATATTGCATGCCCCCTTTTAAAGATTCCTAAAACACATTAGCACATACAGACTCTGAGGAGTCTTGCACTTCAATAATATTTAACATAGTTTAATCTAAAATTTTCTGAACGTATTTGATAGAAAACTCCTTTATATATGTAGCACCTATTAATAGACCAGAGACAGTATTCTGTGGCAAGGCAATTTTAAAATAATTATTCATTTTTCTATATACAAATGGAATAGTTTATTACTTACAAATTATTTAATAGCAAATGTGGGGTATGCTTCTATGACAGATTGCCATCTATATAATTTGGTCCATAAATAGGTCATAATATTTAATTAATAAACCTTGGCAATAATCAAGATGAGACAAAAATTGCTGTTCAGTTGAAATCCTATGGTACGATGAGATAATTTGGGGTCCTTACGTCTTATTTGCTTGATTTATTATATGTTTTGTGAAATACTTCATTTATATTAATGAAAGTGGGCAATGCTATGGGTTTTGCCACAAAGAATGTGATCTCAGGAAAATTCTACAAGTGTTTCACAATAACATTCATCTTCTATGCCCCCATCCCAAAATCTCCATATATTAATTGTAGCCAGGCAGGTGAATTTAAAGAACATCTTCCATGTGAAAGGCATGCAATAGAGCCTGAGGTCCCTGATCCTTGTTTTGAAGTTTGCTAAATTCAGTAGAAGAGATAAGACAACTGCACTAATAATTAAAGGCATCAGACTGTAAACACTATAAGAGCACAAAAGGGGGCTGGCTCTCAGTACTAGGAATATCAGGCAAGGCTTCATGAGTCAAATGTCATTTGACTAGAGCCCTGGAGAATGTGTTGATCACCAATAAGCAGGAATGAGAAAAAGAAGAAAAACATATTACATTACCAGGGGGAAATAACACAAAAGAAAAAAGACAAATCGTATTTAGATCATTCAGGGTCTTGAGTAGTAGACAGGACATTTGAAATGTGAAAATAAATTCAATAAACAATGAAGAACCAAGGAAGACTTTTGAGAAAAGAAGCACTCCCTGAAAGAGCAATACCCTGGGAGCAGCGTGCTTGGAGGAGAACTGTCTAGAACAGATGTTCTCAACGTGTGATCCTCAGGCCAGCACCAGCACTTGGGAACGTGCCAGAAATGCACATCCTTAGGCTCCATCCCACACCTACTGAATCGGAAACTCAGTGGGGCCCAGAAATCTGTGTCTTTAACAAGTTCTCCAGGGAATTCTGATGGATGCTCAAGTTTTCAAATCACTGGTCTAAAGACAAGGAAACCAATTTCATGGCAGTTTTAATCATCCAGATGATTGGTAATGAAGAATTAATCCAGGTAAAATAATCAAAGTAAGACAGTAAAGGATAGAACAGATGGCAGTTGGGGGGACGCAGCTGATTTTACCAAAATATCAGTGATCTGAGGGATGCAAATCATCACGTCTCTTCAAATTCTGCCCCAAATTTCCCAGACAGATGACCGCCTTCCCACTTTTTCTTTTCCTGTTTGTAAGCAATATTATGGAAGCAAAAGCAAACAACTTCTGGGGATTAACTAGATACAGGGAATGAGGGATAGAGAGGATTTAAAATAGCTCCAAGTTTTAAGCCCAGGGGTAGGCAGTTTAAAGATGCCTTCAACAGACAGGTGAATAACGAAAGCCCCAGGAGACCAGTGCTTAGTTTTCACTTATTTCTACCACTACCAACCGAAAAAAGAATTTACAGAGCTTCCAAAAATGCATATGATACAGTAAGGTAAAATAACAAGATAACATTTTTAAAAGAAAGAAAACAATGAAGCCAGAGAAAAATAAGGGTAGTAAAATAAAGCCATGAGTTGAGCCAGAGAGGCCACAATTTTGGCTTGAAGCTTCTACGTAATCACAACCGCAAAAGAGTCACAGGGTCCGTGACAGCAGAGCAAGTCAGTGACTTAGGAAAAGGCCATTTCTTCTTTGTACTGAAACGAGGGAGAAATTTCCACCTTGGACCATCGAAGAGGAGATTTTTAGTGCAGTAAACAATGTTCTCAATACTGTCCTGTGAGATCAGTTATTTGGTTTGAGAATGTCACATCGAATTGTATGTGCCCTTCAAACTCAGCAAATATTTCCTGGAAAGATGAGCATGTGAATCTGAAGCACAGAAAGTCAGAAATAAAACTACCAATGAATTTGGAGTTTTCCCACATGAAAGAAATGCCCAGTGTGTAGATGAGAACACAGTAAGACAAACAGTTGCAAAGGTCCTGTTGCTGAGGGTTTATGCCCATAGTACAGAAGACAGTACCTAAATAGAGATACAATGTCACCACCAAGATTACATATTAATAGCTTCCAAATATAAATTAGTATTTAATTGAAAACAAAAACATTTCCCTCTTGGAAAAAAAAACTAAATTAATCAAATTTTGAATTCATACAATAAATGAATGATTAACATTCTAAAAGCTTCAACATTGGATGTAAACATTGATTTTTTTAACTGGCAATTGCCCTTAGCAAAGTCAATTTATAAAATTTCACTTATCATGAGTTTTTCAGAATACATCTATTGCATTAGATGTAGCAGACATATTTTAAAAACTGTAATCCCAAAAATGTGTTAGAAAAGTTTCTACAGTTGATGTGATATTAGATCAACAAACTGTTGGCTAGATGAGCTATTCTGTTATGTCATGGAAGGCTAGAACTTTCTGATAAGGTTATTTCCAAAAAAAAAAAAAGGAAAAGAAAAGGAAACCAAAAAACAAAGGAAGAAGGAAGAATAATTTTGGTGCAAATACCGGAAACTGATTCTGACTTTAAAAATAGTATATATGTTTATATACATCATATCAATTATCAATTATTGGAATGGTATATTAAGTGACTCACAGATCAAAGGAAATGTTGAAAAGATCGGGACGGCAGGATCTAAGAGACAGCCTGCCCAGGGGCACTGGTGTCATGCGGGCGAATCAGCCTCTGTCAGTTTCCATTCTGTATTATTCAAATCAAGATTCCCAGTCCTGGGGCAGAGAGGTTTGCTCCCCACACCCATCTCTCGGCTAGAGAAGGGCAGGGTCACCTGATCAATAGCTCCTTTTGGGTTGTGTATAGCCTTCCTTAAAGAGATGTCAAGGTCGTGGTAGGACAAAAGATAACAGGCAGGGAGAGAGCAACAAATGTCCACCACACACAGCAAGTGTACATTTCTGGCAGGAAAGCAAAAACAAACATGGACATTGATGTTTAACGTGAATTCAATCATCATCCCAGAAACTCAAATATTTTCACATTCACACTCCTTGAATATCTTAAGAACCCAGGACTTTGTTCTAGGTTATCATCAATTCAGAAGAACTCTTCATCCGATCAAAAGGATTTTTTCTATCAATAAGAATATAACAGGATCACTTCGTCTTGTTCTAACATTTCATAAAAATTAAAACAAAACTAAAGAGAACAAGGGACATTGTTGACCTTATACTTGAAATAAGCCAATGTTATATTCAAATGTTAATGCAACCTTAGACAATGTTAACGGAAAATTAAGTCCAAATGGCAGGAAATACCGTCTCAGTGACTTCTGTCCTGTTCAGACAGAGCACTGTTTTGAATTCTGAGTTTTACAACTTAGAAAAGATGTGGCAAATTAAGAGGATGCTCAGAGAATATGACAGGAAAGCAAGGAAACCATTAGAATAACAATAAAGCGAACCGCGAACATTTATCGCATAGAAAAGAGGACTTGGGGAGTAAATGACAACGGTCTTGAGTGCACTATGCCGTGGGACAATGAAAAACTGAACATGAAGATCTAGAATCTCGTTCTTACTCTTTTTCTATTTAGCTGCGTGATCTCAAGCAAGTTGCTTACCTTCTCTGGGTCTTAAGTCTTCGCATCTATAAAAGGAACCGTTGTGCTGTGAACAATGGCCGGAGGTTTTAACCGAACAGACCTACGTTCAAATCCCACCTTCACTGGTTATTGGTTATGTGATTTCGGTCTGAGCTTCACTAAAATACAGATAAATAAAGATGAAATCTCCCCCCAAACTTACTGTGAGGATTAAATAAAATAATGTAAATAATATGCCTGGTACAGTGCCTGCTACATAGTTGATAATACATTTAAGAGTACACAATTCCAATTACCAAAAAATGGTAAATATATTCAGGAATACAATTCTATAAAATATCTGGAACGCCATAAAAAGAACGAGACGATAGTTTCCTGCGACGCTGCAGGACCAGTGGGTAAAAGTTACAGGTAAGCAGGGTTTTTTTTAATTGAAGAAAGAACTTTCTAATAACTAGAACTAAGAAGAGAAAAAGTTGCCTTATGAAGTACCAGGGTTCCCAACACTAGGAATATTCAATGGAGGCATGAAGAATATCAATTGGGATACTACATAACATCTTCCTGTATTTTGAACAAGGACTATATAACATGCCTTCCTAATCCAAATGTCTGTGACTTTAAGCTGAGTGCAGTACCAAGCACATATGTAGTTTGTAATATTAATGTACCACTGCCCTCTAGTGTAAAACCTAAGAAGATAAAATCACCAGTACAAAAAAAAAGAAAAGAACATTGCACAAGCACTATGCAAACTTATTAATATTTCTATTGGCAAAAAGTTATCTCACCAATCATTGAGTAGCACCTTCTCGTTTTCAGGTGAGGAAACTAAGGAAACAGAAAGTGAAACAACTAGCCCAAAGTCACACAGAGCCCGGAATCTCATGCTCTGACTCTCAGGTCAGGCTCTTCCTGACACGTCACAGTCCTGATACTGCAGCATCGATCCAGGTTACCCCTGGATATGATCACTTGTCTGAGCCAGAAGCCCTTGATTCTAGCAACGTAACTGTGCAAATAAAGTTTCCCTTAGCACTGCGAGTCCAGCACATCCTCGATCACAAGTTCAAACCCTTACAACCATTTTGCTGAAAAAAAAAAAAAAAAACAATGGTTAATGAGGCCTTGTTGACAAGAATAGTCCATTATCAGCAAGCTAATGACCACTCAGGCCGCAGCAGGGATGCCAGCCTACAATTAGGTCTGCAGTGATGTACAAACAGAAAGGGACTCTAGTTATAATTAAACCTGATCTTTTAGTCCAATTGCTCATTAGGAAAGAAAATAAAACAAACCACAGATCCCACACAAGAAGGCCTAAAACTAATACTCTGGCCCAGGGATGAAATGCTTGGCCAATGATCCATCAGTTCCTGTCAAAGTAGCCATCTCTGAGTGAGCACTTACGCTTATAGTCTTACTCAGAATACTTTGTAGTGAAGGGGGATTGTTTTTCATCTCAGTGATTTTTAAGGTCATGGCACACACGATGGTGGATAATCTTTTATTTTCTTCATTTTGGTTATCACTACTTTTCCACGTTTTTTCCTATAAACAAATATTAGTCGTGTATTTAAATATGTTAAAAAGATAGTAAATCTTGGAAAAATCTCTTTAAGTATCAAAAATATCTAGTTATTAAATATAGGGATACATAGAGACATAAATTTTTCATAATTAGAAAAAATGGCCGGGCACGGTGGCTCACACCTATAGTCCTAGTGCTTTGGGAGGCTGAGGCCCGAGGATGGCTTGAGCCCAGGAGTTCAAGATCAGCCTGAGCAAGAGCAAGACCCCATCTCTACATAAAAAAAATAGAAAAGTAAGCCAGGTGTGATATGTGCCTATAGTCCCAGCTACTCATGAGGCTGAGGCAGGAGGATCGCTTGAGTCCAGGAGTTTGAGGTTGCAGTGAGCTATGATGATACTACTACACTTTAGCCTGGACAATAGAGCAAGATCCTGTCTAAAAAAAGGGGGGGTTGGGGAAGAAATATCTTTATTGAAAGACAACATGATGTTGTAAAAAGTCAGTATGAGTTACGGGTTCTCAAACCAGAGAAGACCAGAGTTTGCACGACAGCTTTGCTGATGTCTTTGAGACCTTGGACAAGAACCTACAATATTTAAGGAGTGTGAATGTAATTACATGAAAGGTCTTATGTAAAGATCCTAAAATGACTCATGAATTATAGGCTTCTTCCTCTTCCCCTAGTCCCCTGCATTACCAATTATCTCTCCTAATTCCAAGAATATGTAGAAACCTAGAAGGAAATGTCTTACTAAGAAAGACCTACCTATCGAAAGCCTTGGACTGATGAGGAAAGAAGATGGGAACAGGGATAAGGAGGTAAAGTAGTAAGAAGAGGAGGCGGGTGTCGACTGGAAAGCAGACGGAACAGGCTTCATGTGGAGACGAACCCTCTGGAGTGTTAAAAAGAAGATGGGGATGAAATTGGAAGCGAGAATGAAGCTAATGAGATTAGAAGAGGCTTGTTTTCTCCATTTCTTCCCACTTAGTCCCTTTCTTTCCTTCTTGTCTCTTTTAGAGATTCCTGGGGAAATCAGTATTGAAGGGCTTTCTTATTCCTGTCCACTCGCCCTTCATCTGCAACTTCTCGCTCCATAATAAGTTGCTCCCCTACTCCTGTGCCTTTGAATCAGTCTCGCCAGCATCCTCTGGAACCATGTGTCATCAATTTTCTTTTCATTACATTATACTTTCTCACACATACCTTCAATCTGTTCATCTCCACTGGTCTCTCATCCATCTGCCTAAAAGCAGGCTTAGGTTTTCTCTACACTTAGTAGTCAATCCTGCAAGCCCTTAAGTTGCCATGTTCTCCTTTCTAGGTAATAGAAAGGGAAAGCACTGTGAAGAATATATAAGTTTCTAGAAACCAGTTTCTATGTTCAAGGGGCTTACAATTTAGTTGTGGAGAAAAGACTCCTACTTCACTAGAAACAATGGTGATCAATAAAAGGCATTATAATTAGGTCCTAAATGTGTTGTCAGACTGAGTTTCTATAGCTTGGAGCACACAGGATGGGGAGTTCCTTCCCCAAAGTGCTATGTTAAGGGATGACTTGGAGGAAGTAGCAGACGAGAATATTGCACATAGTAATCACTCAATAAATGTTTGTGATGTGATTTGAGATGAAATGTTAGCTAAGCTTTGAAAGTTATCATATGATCACCACTTCTCCCACCTACCTGACAATAATCCTTTTTCACTGGTTTTAAAGTGCATATGGCTTCACATTTTAACAACTCTGAAACAGGATGTGTCTTTTAATCAACCATATTCAGTAGGTGTTATACATTAATTGGCAGTACTTTTTCTTTCTCAGTGGTATATAAAATAAGAATACAACTTACAACTGATGGCTTCTTAGATTTCATAAAACACATACTTATTGCTCATCCAGTGTATTTCAGGCTATTAGTAGGGATATGTCAACAAGAAATGTAAAGTCTCCCTCTTGTGGGGCTTGCATTGTGGTGAAGGAAACAGATAATAAACAAATTAACAGATATATAACACACTGAAGCGAAGTCCTGTAATGGAGACTGAGTAGGACCTAAATTTAAGCCTAGATCCCAATCTACTATGCTAGAAAATAAGTATTGAGAAGCAAATGTTTTAAAAATCATACTTCACATAAGGAGACATTGCAATTTGGAAGGAATGAACATATATTTTGGGTATTCATCTTCTCCACTAGACCGTGAACTCCTTGGAAACACTTTTTTTAAAGGACAATTTCTTTAACTTTACAGCAAAAGCTGAAAAATATGGTATGGATCAGACCTTTGATCTCAAAGGTCAGGAAACTTTTTCTGTAAAGAGCCAGATAGCTGATAGTTTCAGCTTTGCACATCATATGGTCTCTGCCACAACTACCCTCTCTGCCGCTGCAGCACGAAAGCAGCATGGACATTACATAAACCAAAGGACGTGGCTGTGTTCCAATAAAACTTTATTTACAAAAACAGGTCACAGGCTGAACTGGCTCCACGCTGCAGTTTGCCAACCCCTGGGCTAAATATTAATAGCTGCTTCTGAAGGCTCTGAGAACTTTGGAATTCTATGACTCTGAGATCTAAACGCCAAGACCTATTTACCCACAGCCATATACAAATGGTCCCCAGCTTACAATGGTTTGACTTGAAACTTTTCGACCTTACAGTGGTACAAAAATGATACACATTCAGTAGAAACCATATGTATTTCAAGTATCCATATGACCATTCTGTTTTTCACTTTCAGTATAATATTCAATAGATTACATGAGATATTCAACATTTCATTATAAAATAGGCTTTGTATTAGATGATTTTGCCCAAATGTAGGCTAATGTAAGTGTTCTGCACATGTTTATGGTAGGCTAGGCTAAACCAGGTGTATTAAATGCATTTTGACTAACAATATTTTCAAGTTACAACAATTTATTGAGACATAACCCCATTGAGGATGAGAAGCACCCCTATCCTATCCACATGGTCCCCAGATTTTTAGGAAGGCTACAGAAACAAATAAACCACAGAAAGGGACCAGCAATATTTCTGGTGTATGGTGAGTAGAGATGAACCCATTTACAAATGTTTGCTCAAAGACCCAAAATTTCAACTCATCCCAACACAACATGGCCTTCCAGATAGATCTGAGGAATCCTGCACTAAAAAGAACAGGTCTTTTTACAGCCAGCCACAGGTTGGAGGTGAGCAGGTGATTAGCGAGGTCTGAATGCTCAGCCCTGGCTTGTTCCACTGCGGTCAATTACACAGCTGGTTACAAGTGTGTGTTTGCACCTGTTCAAGCCTTCAAATGTGCTGATCCAATACTAATTAAACAACTCCTTAAAAGCCACTTAAAAACGAATTAGACCCTGCCATCCCGTGCCTGTCCCAGCCTTCCCTTGGTAGCCTTTCATCTACAAGGGATCATCCACAGAGGGTAAGGCGCAGTGTTTCCTTGTTATTAGGGAGGGGCTCATTATGCCCCATCAATTAGTGCTGCCGCCACTTAGTGAAAACAGTTGTTGGTACATAGCACATATTAGTGACTAATTAATAAGGGTTGATTAGCTAAGCTCCGTCACTTACAAGGTAGAACAGGCAACAGCCATCTTGCGTAAGGACTATTGATTGGAACAGGGACATCAAGAGTGTATTAATAAAATGAAGTCATGACGGAGACCCTCATCTTTCTGAATGGGTTAAGAGACTGCAGTCCATCGCTAAGCAGTACAGCTTCCAAATATAATACACTGAGACGGCTTGAGTTGTCAGGTTGTTTTCCTTCAAATCACTGAGAAAGGGAAGAAACTAGCACCATGGCAAGTGAATGTGGGAGGTGGTCTCAGGGAGGTAGAAAAATGGCACAAAATGGCAGCATCCCCCAAGGTGAAACCCACCATACAAAGGGAGCTTTCCAAGGATGCAGGTATTCCCCTCACTAATGTACTTCTCAATACCTTCGTGAAGAGAAAGTCTTCTGAGCCCTCTCATGGCAGGTCACATAACAAATCCACTCCAACATTTCTATTTCTCTAATCCTCTCTGCCTCGTGCCAGGGTAGCTTTGACATCTCAACCACATTAATTATGGGCCACCACTGGGTTTGAGTTTTAGTCCACCAACCAAGTAAGCAGTTAGAGCCACCTCTGGCTGCTCAAGCTGACATGTTAAATCTGGAATTTCTAGAAAATACACTCATATCAACTAATTCCATTCTATCTAAAGTTATATTCTACCTTTCTTAGTCTAGCACCCTTAGAATCTATTCCCACACATGTTCCGCAGATTTCTACTGATACAAATTATAACAAAGTCTTGGAATTCTTTCAATAGGTGGGCTATTTCCTTTTCAGTCATAGTGTGCACCTATCAACTTGGAGCACATGAGATTTGACCCTAGTTTTGTGTCTGTTAGCAACAGTTGTGGTCAATCTTTAGGAAAGTGGTATGCCATTTAAGCCGTCTGCTCCTGGTGAGGTTATCACGAAGGTTTTCAAAGCAAAGGAAGGCTAGTCTCCTCCGACAAAGGAGAGCAAACTACTCTCAATGACAAGGGAGAATCAAAGTGGTTTAGGGATTCGAGATTGTCAATTTCATCTGAGTCCAAAAAGATGTTTGGACATTCCCCATTTCAGGATTCCAATCTTTCCAATTCAATGCCTTAACCATTACATGAGAAATCGGCAAGATTGTGAATTCAACTAGGATTAACCTGCACAATTAAATTTTGTGTTTGATTATCAGCAACAACAGACCTGTTACCCTAAGAAATAAGAAGTTATTTTAAGTCTCTCATGAAAGCTCTCTAGTTCTCAGACCATGGTGTGAGCTGAGACTTACAGAACCTGAGCTTGTCCTTTTCTTTCTGTAATCACTCCAGTACCCTCAGGGCAATCTATCCCATGCCACAGTCCATATAGACAACACTGCTTCTGTTAGTCGAGTACAACAGCTACTTGGGCTTCCGAGGCATTAGCCCCAGTTGGAACTTCATCACAGTCATTCACAGATAGGTGATGAATTGGGATCTACGTGTCAGGGATCACTAGCATCCTATTTCCCTCTGAGGATCTCAGTATTAATACTTCCAAGAGCAATCCCAAAATCCAGTCCCTGAGTGTCTGCCTCCTAGGACCATTCCTGTTACCAAGTCTGTGTTCGTGAGAGTCCAGTCAGGAGACAGAACCCATGCCAATAGTCTGAACTGGAGAAAAGTTAGTATCAAGCATTATTAATTAGTCATAAGACTAAGAGGGAACAAAAGAGATATCTAGTGAATACCCTAGAACTGAGGAGAGTACAAGGGCCAAACTTAGAAGGGGCCTTCTCCCTAAGATTGAGATTCGGACCTTGTAGGAGACAGTATAGCTATGGCCTGCTGGATGAAGTAGAAGTTTGCTGGTGCACAGTGGGGCCAGAGCTAGTCCATAGCCAGTGGGCCAAGGGCAATGAGCAAAAAAGTATGAGTCAGGATGGGCCATCAGGAAGCCTCCCATGGGGGTGCCAGCTGGTGAAGGTGGAAAGCAGGAAGCCAAGTGGATGGCAGCACAGTTCACTAGTTTGCCCCAGACCAGAGCTGTTCTACAGCTGGTGAGCTGGAAACCATGGCTGAGACAGACAAACAGAAAACTTCCAGGCAGGATGTGAGCACAGTTTGCTGGAGATCGAGTGCCACTGGGTGTTCTGGGTGCCACTGGCAGCCACTCCGTAAGAATCAAAAGAGAGAAAACATGCCAAAGCATGAAGAGAAGCCCCCTTCCTCCCAGGGTGTTTTCTCCAGTGCCCTCTCCTGAAAAATTTGGCATTGCACTAGC
>NW_012144300.1:935129-939844 GCF_000956105.1 Propithecus coquereli
ATAAAATAGAATCATAAAAAAATTCATAGTGTTGTATTTTGCATTAAAAACAAAAACAAAAAAATGAAAATTTTGTTACATTTTTTATTTCTTTGAGTGGTGGGTTGCCTCTTTTGAATGACCAGTTCAATTCTTTTTTTTTCTTTTTTTAATCTATCTTCTTTTTTTTTTATTTCAGAATTTTGTGGGGGTACACATGTTTTGGTTACACAATGTGCTTTTGTACAGTTTGAGTCGAAATTATAAGTGTGCCCTTCAGTCAGTTAGTGTGCATTGTACCCGTTAGGTGTAAATTTACCCATCCGCTCCACCTCCTCCCACCTACTTGATTTTGCTTGAGTTTTACTGCCATATGTGCACATAAGTATTGATCGATTAGTTCCAATTTAGTATTGAGTACATGTGATGTTTGTTTTTCCATTCTTGCTATAATTCACTAAGAAGAATGGCTTCCAGTTCCATCCAGGTTGTTACAAAAGATACTAGATCACCATTTATTATTTATTTATTTATTTTGCAGTTTATGGCAGCACAATTCACAGTTGCAAAGATGTAGAATCAACCCAAGTGCTCATCAATACATGAGTGGATTAATAAAATGTGGTATAGTGGAAACAACCCAAGTGTCCATCAATACATGAGTGGATTAATAAAATGTGGTATATGTATACTATGGAGCACTAACCATTTTGAATCTTATTAGAAATCCTGAAATGTTATTTTTGGCTTACCTTTCCAATAGAAACAACATTGAAGGATTAGGAAGTTTGCACATCTTTACCTCACCTAAGAAAAAGTAGAACTCTCAGGAATTGTGAAAGGCAATTAATTTATTGTCCTACAATATTTGTTACACTTCTGTTTAGGAGTCATTTTGGAAATATGGCAAAAGCACTTAGCTTGTTCTCGCTAAAATATTCTTTCATGAAATGTTTTCATAAACTTCTCTAGGCCAGTGACAAGGATTACTTAAACCAGGTAGACACTGTAGACATGAGGAAAGTGGATGCATTGTAGAACTATTTAGGAGGTTAAAAGTAGCAGAGTTTATATAACTTTGCAGTTAAAAAGTGATACTGGAACCCTTGGGAAGTACAGGGAACCTGCCAAAATAGCAACAACTTGACCTTGGCTGCAGCTTTTTAAAAAGTCACCTCCGTAGTAAGAAGAAGAAGGAGGAAAAAGAAGAGGAATAGGAGGAAGAGGAGGAGAAGGAGGAAGGGAACCTAAAAGCCAGTGACAGCTTCAGGCAAAAATGACACTGCTAGACATGCTTTCTCCCTACCTAGAGAGACCAATAAATGCCTCAAGATTTCAAAATATCATTTTTAAAAAATGGATGGTACCACCAACTTGATATATCTATTCTCCATGCTGGGAGGTACTAACTGGAAAACGTGGGTAAAATTCCTTGGGCCTGTTGCTGAGGGAAAGCCAAGTAGGGAACTTCTGCTGGCACTCCCACAGCCGAGAAAACCTTTTTCCTCCCAGGAAAAGAGATAAGGAGTCGGTGGCAGATCATAGAAGAAAAGCTAGATGGCAGTTTGTAGGACGAATCCCAGATTTTCCCAACCAGTTTCTAACATAAGTGCCCTTGATAACAAAGTAATAAATGAGCAAAACAACCCCAAAGACAATGCTGTGAGCACCCAATGAAACCCTACGGAAGCTGGGACAAAAGGGGTGGAGCTCATCACTAAGCCTCCAGGGGGTTCTCTGCGGTTCTGTGAAGGCAACTGATTGGACAGACAAATTTCAACAACGAGGTATAAACATGAAAGTGCTTGACACGCGATGGGCGTTTTACTAGTTTTTCCTTTTTTTTATGGTCAAAGTAAATGCTTTGTAACATCTCCCTAAAATTTTTCAGGCTAAAATTACAGCAGTATGGCCTTTGGCAATGGTTCCAAATTTTTAAAATGTGAAAACCTCTTGAATATCAAAATACAGTTTGGCAGATTCCTCACAAGGAATAGCTCTGCTCTGAGCAGCCATTTGTTAAAAAATATTTAACACTTTAAGAGAATGTGTGCCAAATGCATAGATGGTACTGCATAAATATTACTGAATGAATGAAAAATAATAGCATACATAAGATATCAACTTAATCTACAGGCAGTTCTTGTAGGGATCCACTCCAACCTGCAGGTTGGGCTGTTTCTTGTGAATAGAAATTGAGGGCTTCCTTTGTCCACTTGTCTATGTGTTAGAGCAAAACTGAATCTGTTAACCAAAAGGAGTCTTAGCCTTGCCTGGGCTCCACCCATTTCTTGTGGAAATTGGGGAGCTTTCCTGGCAGCTTGCGTCTGATTAGGTGCCCCAACATTCACAAACTGTCCAATGCACTTGCTGCTTAGCTAAACGTTAAGCATGTGCATCCACACTTAGCCAGAAACGTGGCTCACTTGTTCCTCAGCTATTACTGAATGATAACCTTGAAGTCACTGATGCTTAATTTTATCAAAGCTACTTGAAACATTTAATATTTATAAAGGACTGTCAGGCAGTCTCTTCTTTGCTCTAGGTACAAGATTTATGCTCAGTTCAATCTATTTTGTCAAAGTGCCGCTTATCTAGTCTCCATGTCATTGTTTGGTTCTCCTCTACCTTAGAACTGCTGTCGTCAGACTGCATTTTAAGTTGACACCACTGGTTCACATCATGAGATGTAAAAAGCGACACGTTGACTTTGAGGATATTGTTGAGGACATTGATCAGTGCGTACAGTGTTCTGTGTACAAGGGCCAAGGGAGCAGTTTATCTCAGTACCAGGAAAAGTTTTACTTCGCCGAAACAATTGTGTTTTTTTCCTTTACAGATACACCAACAAAACTTCTAAGGGATGGCATTTTCCTACTGTGTTAAGAAAACTCAGAGCCAGTTTTCTGAATCTCGAGTTACCTCCAGTGATTTCAAAGAACCAATGATACACATTTTGTATACTCATCTCTCCCTCTTTTTTCTTTATTTCTTCCAATCTTCTTTTTCATCAGCTCCAATTTCTAATGATGTTAGATACCGTAAGTGACTGAACTAGTAACTCAGACCCACAGGGAGAACAAGCCTCTAAGTAGACTGCATTCTGAGTTTAGCAGCTCACCAGGCATTGCAGCCAGCCACTGCTGTAAAGAGCGTCCTGAAGGAGACTGATTCAGTAGAAGCAGCAGTACCACCTCCACCCCAACATACAACGTTCCTCCTACCCTTGATCCGCATAATAGAAAAACTGCAAGGTGGCTGGAGATCACCTTTTGAGGGAGTTCAATATTAGTTGTTTAAAAATAACAAGCTATTTTCTTCATAAGGTGGAGAGGGTGTGGTCACCCACTCCAAAGCCAGGGCAAGAATTGTGCTACCAGAAAGAGCCCTGGAGCAGAGGACTCACAGCATGGTGGCGAGCGCCAAGAAGGAGGAGAAGAAGGTGTGTGAGAACTGACAGCCCCTCTCTTCTTGGGGCTTCCAGAGGAAGAGACAGCTGGGGACAAAGGAGATGGGGATGGAGCAGAGCAGAGTGTGGTGAAGGAGAGCTTGAATAGAATGTGAAGTTTAAAAATGAACAGGACTGAGTCTTAGGACACATAAATGTGATTGTTTTAATAGTCAAATAGCTGGAAATTTATGAAACCGGACTGAGACGCGGTGCATGGGAGCCCGCTAGCCAGCAGGAAAAGAGTTTTACGTAGCAGGTTCGAGGGCACGAGAACATTTCATGTTTAATTCCAACCCCAACAAGTTGAGACTTTCTCTAACCTAGTTATATTTATTTCTTTAGTTCTGTGGAATCCATTATATTTTTATGAGACACCTTTTAAAAGCAAGGAATATAAATGGGAAGTTTTTCTCTTAATTAAACTTCTTAATATTACTCTGTACTAAACTGAAGAGGGGAAAAAACACTTGATACAGGTGTAAGAATCATGATCTGGGGACGTCAGAGTGACACCCCCATAGCAGCCTCTCAACGCATTTTCCATTTTTCAGCCTCCAATTCCAAACATGGCTAGAGAGTGTGGCATGCTTCAGGGGCCGTGGTTTACCCAAATCATATTCCAGAAAATGTAATGCTTTAAAATTATTGATTATTTTTTTGACCCAGCAATTTTCTTTCTAGAAATGTATTGTGAGGAATAATCAAATATCTGCCCAGAGATTTTCAATACCAACTCCACCTCAGGTACCTATTTGGAAATTCTCTTCTGTCTTTGATCTTTCTCCTCCTTTTCCTCCCTCAGGAAAACTCACGTTTCTAGCTGCCTGCCCTCCCCGCAGGCTCCCAGCTCTACCCAGTGAACCTGACAGATCCTCGAAATTCTGTGGATTTCTAACAGGGGCTTTTCAGTCCCATCAGAATTTTCACAGCAGAACATCCTCAAGAAAAAGGGGGTAAATTTTCCTCTTGTTAATATGAATCATAATATAAACTGATAGTTTTTTAAACTTTCAATTTGTCAAGCACAGACCTAAGAAATTTATATTTAATTCTTATGACAATATAATCCACAGTTCATAGGCAAGACAATCCAGTTAGGAAGGCAAAGCCACGAAACAGTCCAACACCAGGATTCCATCTTTTAATCATGGCATCATTCCTTGCTACTCTTAACACGTTTCCTTGGGATGAGTTTGATGCTTTTCGGCTATCAAAGTTGTCACTGTTCTTCCACTTACCAAAAAACTTCTTTCCACCAAAGTTGGAGAAAGAAGAAAAAGAAGGG